>NW_026601547.1:0-45630 GCF_029448725.1 Salvelinus fontinalis
TTAGTACTTGCTGAAGACGGCTGTATTGGGTCTAACACAGACCCAGTACAGCCGTCTTCAGCCAGTACTAACACAGACCCAGTACAGCCGTCTTCAGCCAGTACTAACACAGACCCAGTACAGCCGTCTTCAGCCAGTACTAACACAGACCCAGTACAGCCGTCTTCAGCCAGTACTAACACAGACCCAGTACAGCCGTCTTCAGCCAGTACTAACACAGACCCAATACAGCCGTCTTCAGCCAGTACTAACACAGACCCAGTACAGCCGTCTTCAGCCAGTACTAACACAGACCCAGTACAGCCGTCTTCAGCCAGTACTAACACAGACCCAGTACAGCCGTCTTCAGCAAGTACTAACACAGACCCAGTACAGCCGTCTTCAGCCAGTACTAACACAGACCCAGTACAGCCGTCTTCAGCCAGTACTAACACAGACCCAGTACAGCCGTCTTCAGCAAGTACTAACACAGACCCAGTGCAGCCGTCTTCATCCAGTACTAACACACACCCAGTACAGCCGTCGTCAGCAAGTACTAACACAGACCCAGTACAGCCGGCTTCAGCAAGTACTAACACAGACCCAGTACAGCCGTCTTCAGCCAGTACTAACACAGACCCAGTACAGCCGTCTTCAGCCAGTACTAACACAGACCCAGTACAGCCGTCTTCAGCCAGTACTAACACAGACCCAGTACAGCCGTCTTCAGCCAGTACTAACACAGACCCAGTACAGCCGTCTTCAGCCAGTACTAACACAGACCCAGTACAGCCGTCTTCAGCCAGTACTAACACAGACCCAGTACAGCCGTCTTCAGCCAGTACTAACACAGACCCAGTACAGCCGTCTTCAGCCAGTACTAACACAGACCCAGTACAGCCGTCTTCAGCAAGTACTAACACAGACCCAGTACAGCCGTCTTCAGCCAGTACTAACACAGACCCAGTACAGCCGTCTTCAGCCAGTACTAACACAGACCCAGTACAGCCGTCTTCAGCAAGTACTAACACAGACCCAGTGCAGCCGTCTTCAGCCAGTACTAACACACACCCAGTACAGCCGTCGTCAGCAAGTACTAACACAGACCCAGTACAGCCGGCTTCAGCAAGTACTAACACAGACCCAGTACAGCCGTCTTCAGCCAGTACTAACACAGACCCAGTACAGCCGTCTTCAGCCAGTACTAACACAGACCCAGTACAGCCGTCTTCAGCCAGTACTAACACAGACCCAGTAAAGACGTCTTCAGCAAGTACTAACACAGACCAACTACAGACGTCTTCAGACAGTACTAACACAGACCCAGTACATCCAGCCTCAGCCAGCCTCAGCCAGTACTAACACAGACCCAGTACAGACGTCTTCAGCAAGTACTAACACAGACCCAATACAGCAGTCTTCAGCAAGTACTAACACAGACCCAGTACAGCCGTCTTCAGCAAGTACTAACACAGACCCAGTACAGCCGTCTTCAGCCAGTACTAACACAGACCCAGTACAGCCGTCTTCAGCCAGTACTAACACAGACCCAGTACAGACGTCTGCAGCAAGTACTAACACAGACCCAATACAGCCGTCTTCAGCAAGTACTAACACAGACCCAGTACAGCCGTCTTCAGCAAGTACTAACACAGACCCAGTACAGCCGTCTTCAGCAAGTACTAACACAGACCCAGTACAGCCGTCTTCAGCAAGTACTAACACAGACCCAATACAGCCGTCTTCAGCAAGTACTAACACAGACCCAGTACAGCCGTCTTCAGCAAGTACTAACACAGACCCAGTACAGCCGTCTTCAGCCAGTACTAACACAGACCCAGAACAGACGTCTTCAGCAAGTACTAACACAGTACTTGCTGAAGACGGCTCTATTGGGTCTGTGTTAGTACTTGCTGAAGACGGCTGTATTGGGTCTAACACAGACCCAGTACAGCCGTCTTCAGCCAGTACTAACACAGACCCAGTACAGCCGTCTTCAGCCAGTACTAACACAGACCCAGTACAGCCGTCTTCAGCCAGTACTAACACAGACCCAGTACAGCCGTCTTCAGCCAGTACTAACACAGACCCAGTACAGCCGTCTTCAGCCAGTACTAACACAGACCCAGTACAGCCGTCTTCAGCCAGTACTAACACAGACCCAGTACAGCCGTCTTCAGCCAGTACTAACACAGACCCAGTACAGCCGTCTTCAGCCAGTACTAACACAGACCCAGTACAGCCGTCTTCAGCAAGTACTAACACAGACCCAGTACAGCCGTCTTCAGCCAGTACTAACACAGACCCTTTACAGCCGTCTTCAGCCAGTACTAACACAGACCCAGTACAGCCGTCTTCAGCAAGTACTAACACAGACCCAGTGCAGCCGTCTTCAGCCAGTACTAACACACACCCAGTACAGCCGTCGTCAGCAAGTACTAACACAGACCCAGTACAGCCGGCTTCAGCAAGTACTAACACAGACCCAGTACAGCCGTCTTCAGCCAGTACTAACACAGACCCAGTACAGCCGTCTTCAGCCAGTACTAACACAGACCCAGTACAGCCGTCTTCAGCCAGTACTAACACAGACCCAGTAAAGACGTCTTCAGCAAGTACTAACACAGACCCACTACAGACGTCTTCAGCCAGTACTAACACAGACCCAGTACAGCCGTCTTCAGCCAGTACTAACACAGACCCAGTACAGCCGTCTTCAGCCAGTACTAACACAGACCCAGTAAAGACGTCTTCAGCAAGTACTAACACAGACCCACTACAGACGTCTTCAGACAGTACTAACACAGACCCAGTACATCCAGCCTCAGCCAGCCTCAGCCAGTACTAACACAGACCCAGTACAGACGTCTTCAGCAAGTACTAACACAGACCCAATACAGCAGTCTTCAGCAAGTACTAACACAGACCCAGTACAGCCGTCTTCAGCAAGTACTAACACAGACCCAGTACAGCCGTCTTCAGCCAGTACTAACACAGACCCAGTACAGCCGTCTTCAGCCAGTACTAACACAGACCCAGTACAGCCGTCTTCAGCCAGTACTAACACAGACCCAGTACAGACGTCTGCAGCAAGTACTAACACAGACCCAATACAGCCGTCTTCAGCAAGTACTAACACAGACCCAGTACAGCCGTCTTCAGCAAGTACTAACACAGACCCAGTACAGCCGTCTTCAGCAAGTACTAACACAGACCCAGTACAGCCGTCTTCAGCAAGTACTAACACAGACCCAATACAGCCGTCTTCAGCAAGTACTAACACAGACCCAGTACAGCCGTCTTCAGCAAGTACTAACACAGACCCAGTACAGCCGTCTTCAGCCAGTACTAACACAGACCCAGAACAGACGTCTTCAGCAAGTACTAACACAGTACTTGCTGAAGACGGCTCTATTGGGTCTGTGTTAGTACTTGCTGAAGACGGCTGTATTGGGTCTAACACAGACCCAGTACAGCCGTCTTCAGCCAGTACTAACACAGACCCAGTACAGCCGTCTTCAGCCAGTACTAACACAGACCCAGTACAGCCGTCTTCAGCCAGTACTAACACAGACCCAGTACAGCCGTCTTCAGCCAGTACTAACACAGACCCAGTACAGCCGTCTTCAGCCAGTACTAACACAGACCCAGTACAGCCGTCTTCAGCCAGTACTAACACAGACCCAGTACAGCCGTCTTCAGCCAGTACTAACACAGACCCAGTACAGCCGTCTTCAGCCAGTACTAACACAGACCCAGTACAGCCGTCTTCAGCAAGTACTAACACAGACCCAGTACAGCCGTCTTCAGCCAGTACTAACACAGACCCAGTACAGCCGTCTTCAGCCAGTACTAACACAGACCCAGTACAGCCGTCTTCAGCAAGTACTAACACAGACCCAGTGCAGCCGTCTTCAGCCAGTACTAACACACACCCAGTACAGCCGTCGTCAGCAAGTACTAACACAGACCCAGTACAGCCGGCTTCAGCAAGTACTAACACAGACCCAGTACAGCCGTCTTCAGCCAGTACTAACACAGACCCAGTACAGCCGTCTTCAGCCAGTACTAACACAGACCCAGTACAGCCGTCTTCAGCCAGTACTAACACAGACCCAGTAAAGACGTCTTCAGCAAGTACTAACACAGACCCACTACAGACGTCTTCAGCCAGTACTAACACAGACCCAGTACAGCCGTCTTCAGCCAGTACTAACACAGACCCAGTACAGCCGTCTTCAGCCAGTACTAACACAGACCCAGTAAAGACGTCTTCAGCAAGTACTAACACAGACCCACTACAGACGTCTTCAGACAGTACTAACACAGACCCAGTACATCCAGCCTCAGCCAGCCTCAGCCAGTACTAACACAGACCCAGTACTGACGTCTTCAGCAAGTACTAACACAGACCCAATACAGCAGTCTTCAGCAAGTACTAACACAGACCCAGTACAGCCGTCTTCAGCAAGTACTAACACAGACCCAGTACAGCCGTCTTCAGCCAGTACTAACACAGACCCAGTACAGCCGTCTTCAGCCAGTACTAACACAGACCCAGTACAGACGTCTGCAGCAAGTACTAACACAGACCCAATACAGCCGTCTTCAGCAAGTACTAACACAGACCCAGTACAGCCGTCTTCAGCAAGTACTAACACAGAACCAGTACAGCCGTCTTCAGCAAGTACTAACACAGACCCAGTACAGCCGTCTTCAGCAAGTACTAACACAGACCCAATACAGCCGTCTTCAGCAAGTACTAACACAGACCCAGTACAGCCGTCTTCAGCAAGTACTAACACAGACCCAGTACAGCCGTCTTCAGCCAGTACTAACACAGACCCAGTACAGCAGTCTTCAGCAAGTACTAACACAGACCCAATACAGCCTTCTTCAGCAAGTACTAACACAGACCCAGTACAGCCGTCTTCAGCCAGTACTAACACAGACCCAGTACAGCCGTCTTCAGCCAGTACTAACACAGACCCAGTACAGCCGTCTGCAGCAAGTACTAACACAGACCCAGTACAGACGTCTTCAGCAAGTACTAACACAGACCCAGTACAGCCGTCTTCAGCAAGTACTAACACAGACCCAGTACAGCCGTCTTCAGCCAGTACTAACACAGACCCAGTACAGCCGTCTTCAGCCAGTACTAACACAGACCCAATACAGCCGTCTTCAGCCAGTACTAACACAGACCCAGTACAGCCGTCTTCAGCCAGTACTAACACAGACCCAGTACAGCCGTCTTCAGCAAGTACTAACACAGACCCAGTACAGCCGTCTTCAGCCAGTACTAACACAGACCCAGTACAGCCGTCTTCAGCCAGTACTAACACAGACCCAGTACAGCCGTCTTCAGCCAGTACTAACACAGACCCAGTACAGCCGTCTTCAGCCAGTACTAACACAGACCCAGTACAGCCGTCTTCAGCCAGTACTAACACAGACCCAGTACAGCCGTCTTCAGCCGGTACTAACACAGACCCAGTACAGCCGTCTTAAGCCAGTACTAACACAGACCCAGTACAGCCGTCTTCAGCCAGTACTAACACAGACCCAGTACAGCCGTCTTCAGCAAGTACTAACACAGACCCAGTACAGCCGTCTTCAGCCAGTACTAACACAGACCCAGTACAGCCGTCTTCAGCAAGTACTAACACAGACCCAGTACAGACGTCTTCAGCAAGTACTAACACAGACCCAGTACAGACGTCTTCAGCCAGTACTAACACAGACCCAATACATCCAGCCTCAGCCAGTACTAACACAGACCCAGTACAGCTGGCTTCAGCCAGTACTAACACAGACCCAGTACATCCAGCCTCAGCCAGTACTAACACAGACCCAGTACAGCCGTCTTCAGCCAGTACTAACACAGACCCAGTACAGCCGGCTTCAGCCAGTACTAACACAGACCCAATACAGCCGACTTCAGCAAGTACTAACACAGATCCAATACAGCAGTCTTCAGCCAGTACTAACACAGACCCAGTACAGCCGTCTTCAGCCAGTACTAACACAGACCCAGTACAGCCGTCTTCAGCCAGTACTAACACAGACCCAGTACAGACGTCTTCAGCCAATACTAACACAGACCCAGTACAGCCGTCTTCAGCCAGTACTAACACAGACCCAGTACAGCCGTCTTCAGCAAGTACTAACACAGACCCAGTACAGACGTCTTCAGCAAGTACTAACACAGACCCAGTACAGACGTCATCAGCAAGTACTAACACAGAACAAGTACAGCCGTCTTCAGCCAGTACTAACACAGACCCAGTACAGCCGTCTTCAGCCAGTACTAACACAGACCCAGTACAGCCGTCTTCAGCCAGTACTAACACAGACCCAGTACAGCCGTCTTCAGCCAGTACTAACACAGACCCAGTACAGCCGTCTTCAGCCAGTACTAACACAGACCCAGTACAGCCGTCTTCAGCCAGTACTAACACAGGCCCAGTACAGCCGTCTTCAGCCAGTACTAACACAGACCCAGTACAGCCGTCTTCAGCCAGTACTAACACAGACCCAGTACAGCCGTCTTCAGCCAGTACTAACACAGACCCAGTAAAGACGTCTTCAGCATGTACTAACACAGACCCACTACAGACGTCTTCAGACAGTACTAACACAGACCCAGTACATCCAGCCTCAGCCAGTACTAACACAGACCCAGAACAGACGTCTTCAGCAAGTACTAACACAGTACTTGCTGAAGACGGCTGTATTGGGTCTGTGTTAGTACTTGCTGAAGACGGCTGTATTGGGTCTAACACAGACCCAGTACAGCCGTCTTCAGCCAGTACTAACACAGACCCAGTACAGCCGTCTTCAGCCAGTACTAACACAGACCCAGTACAGCCGTCTTCAGCCAGTACTAACACAGACCCAGTACAGCCGTCTTCAGCCAGTACTAACACAGACCCAGTACAGCCGTCTTCAGCCAGTACTAACACAGACCCAGTACAGCCGTCTTCAGCCAGTACTAACACAGACCCAGTACAGCCGTCTTCAGCCAGTACTAACACAGACCCAGTACAGCCGTCTTCAGCCAGTACTAACACAGACCCAGTACAGCCGTCTTCAGCCAGTACTAACACAGACCCAGTACAGCCGTCTTCAGCAAGTACTAACACAGACCCAGTACAGCCGTCTTCAGCCAGTACTAACACAGACCCAGTACAGCCGTCTTCAGCCAGTACTAACACAGACCCAGTACAGCCGTCTTCAGCAAGTACTAACACAGACCCAGTGCAGCCGTCTTCAGCCAGTACAAACACACACCCAGTACAGCCGTCGTCAGCAAGTACTAACACAGACCCAGTACAGCCGGCTTCAGCAAGTACTAACACAGACCCAGTACAGCCGTCTTCAGCCAGTACTAACACAGACCCAGTACAGCCGTCTTCAGCCAGTACTAACACAGACCCAGTACAGCCGTCTTCAGCCAGTACTAACACAGACCCAGTAAAGACGTCTTCAGCAAGTACTAACACAGACCAACTACAGACGTCTTCAGACAGTACTAACACAGACCCAGTACATCCAGCCTCAGCCAGCCTCAGCCAGTACTAACACAGACCCAGTACAGACGTCTTCAGCAAGTACTAACACAGACCCAATACAGCCGTCTTCAGCAAGTACTAACACAGACCCAGTACAGCCGTCTTCAGCAAGTACTAACACAGACCCAGTACAGCCGTCTTCAGCAAGTACTAACACAGACCCAGTACAGCCGTCTTCAGCAAGTACTAACACAGACCCAATACAGCCGTCTTCAGCAAGTACTAACACAGACCCAGTACAGCCGTCTTCAGCAAGTACTAACACAGACCCAGTACAGCCGTCTTCAGCCAGTACTAACACAGACCCAGAACAGACGTCTTCAGCAAGTACTAACACAGTACTTGCTGAAGACGGCTGTATTGGGTCTGTGTTAGTACTTGCTGAAGACGGCTGTATTGGGTCTAACACAGACCCAGTACAGCCGTCTTCAGCCAGTACTAACACAGACCCAGTACAGCCGTCTTCAGCCAGTACTAACACAGACCCAGTACAGCCGTCTTCAGCCAGTACTAACACAGACCCAGTACAGCCGTCTTCAGCCAGTACTAACACAGACCCAGTACAGCCGTCTTCAGCCAGTACTAACACAGACCCAGTACAGCCGTCTTCAGCCAGTACTAACACAGACCCAGTACAGCCGTCTTCAGCCAGTACTAACACAGACCCAGTACAGCCGTCTTCAGCCAGTACTAACACAGACCCAGTACAGCCGTCTTCAGCAAGTACTAACACAGACCCAGTACAGCCGTCTTCAGCCAGTACTAACACAGACCCAGTACAGCCGTCTTCAGCCAGTACTAACACAGACCCAGTACAGCCGTCTTCAGCAAGTACTAACACAGACCCAGTGCAGCCGTCTTCAGCCAGTACTAACACACACCCAGTACAGCCGTCGTCAGCAAGTACTAACACAGACCCAGTACAGCCGGCTTCAGCAAGTACTAACACAGACCCAGTACAGCCGTCTTCAGCCAGTACTAACACAGACCCAGTACAGCCGTCTTCAGCCAGTACTAACACAGACCCAGTACAGCCGTCTTCAGCCAGTACTAACACAGACCCAGTAAAGACGTCTTCAGCAAGTACTAACACAGACCCACTACAGACGTCTTCAGACAGTACTAACACAGACCCAGTACATCCAGCCTCAGCCAGCCTCAGCCAGTACTAACACAGACCCAGTACAGACGTCTTCAGCAAGTACTAACACAGACCCAATACAGCAGTCTTCAGCAAGTACTAACACAGACCCAGTACAGCCGTCTTCAGCAAGTACTAACACAGACCCAGTACAGCCGTCTTCAGCCAGTACTAACACAGACCCAGTACAGCCGTCTTCAGCCAGTACTAACACAGACCCAGTACAGGCGTCTGCAGCAAGTACTAACACAGACCCAATACAGCCGTCTTCAGCAAGTACTAACACAGACCCAGTACAGCCGTCTTCAGCAAGTACTAACACAGACCCAGTACAGCCGTCTTCAGCAAGTACTAACACAGACCCAGTACAGCCGTCTTCAGCAAGTACTAACACAGACCCAATACAGCCGTCTTCAGCAAGTACTAACACAGACCCAGTACAGCCGTCTTCAGCAAGTACTAACACAGACCCAGTACAGCCGTCTTCAGCCAGTACTAACACAGACCCAGTACAGACGTCTTCAGCAAGTACTAACACAGACCCAATACAGCCTTCTTCAGCAAGTACTAACACAGACCCACTACAGACGTCTTCAGACAGTACTAACACAGACCCAGTACATCCAGCCTCAGCCAGCCTCAGCCAGTACTAACACAGACCCAGTACAGACGTCTTCAGCAAGTACTAACACAGACCCAGTACAGCCGTCTTCAGCAAGTACTAACACAGACCCAGTACAGCCGTCTTCAGCCAGTACTAACACAGACCCAGTACAGACGTCTTCAGCAAGTACTAACACAGACCCAATACAGCCTTCTTCAGCAAGTACTAACACAGACCCACTACAGACGTCTTCAGACAGTACTAACACAGACCCAGTACATCCAGCCTCAGCCAGCCTCAGCCAGTACTAACACAGACCCAGTACAGACGTCTTCAGCAAGTACTAACACAGACCCAATACAGCCGTCTTCAGCAAGTACTAACACAGACCCAGTACAGCCGTCTTCAGCCAGTACTAACACAGACCCAGTACAGCCGTCTTCAGCCAGTACTAACACAGACCCAGTACAGACGTCTGCAGCAAGTACTAACACAGACCCAATACAGCCGTCTTCAGCAAGTACTAACACAGACCCAGTACAGCCGTCTTCAGCAAGTACTAACACAGACCAGTACAGCCGTCTTCAGCAAGTACTAACACAGACCCAGTACAGACGTCTGCAGCAAGTACTAACACAGACCCAATACAGCCGTCTTCAGCCAGTACTAACACAGACCCAGTACAGACGTCTTCAGCAAGTACTAACACAGACCCAATACAGCCTTCTTCAGCAAGTACTAACACAGACCCAGTACAGCCGTCTTCAGCAAGTACTAACACAGACCCAGTACAGCCGTCTTCAGCCAGTACTAACACAGACCCAGTACAGCCGTCTTCAGCCAGTACTAACACAGACCCAGTACAGACGTCTGCAGCAAGTACTAACACAGACCCAATACAGCCGTCTTCAGCAAGTACTAACACAGACCCAGTACAGCCGTCTTCAGCCAGTACTAAAACAGACCGAGAACAGCCGTCTTCAGCCAGTACTAACACAGACCCAGTACAGACGTCTTCAGCAAGTACTAACACAGACCCAGTACAGCCGTCTTCAGCCAGTACTAACACAGACCCAGTACAGCCGTCTTCAGCAAGTACTAACACAGACCCAATACAGCCGTCTTCAGCCAGTACTAACACAGACCCAGTACAGCCGTCTTCAGCCAGTACTAACACAGACCCAGTACAGACGTCTTCAGCAAGTACTAACACAGACCCACTACAGACGTCTTCAGACAGTACTAACACAGACCCACTACAGACGTCTTCAGACAGTACTAACACAGACCCAGTACAGCCAGCCTCAGCCAGTACTAACACAGACCCAGTACAGACGTCTTCAGCAAGTACTAACACAGACCCAGTACAGCCGTCTTCAGCAAGTACTAACACAGACCCAGTACAGCCGTCTTCAGCAAGTACTAACACAGACCCAGTACAGCCGTCTTCAGCAAGTACTAACACAGACCCAGTACAGCCGTCTTCAGCAAGTACTAACACAGACCCAGTACAGCCGTCTTAAGCCAGTACTAACACAGACCCAGTACAGACGTCTGCAGCAAGTACTAACACAGACCCAATACAGCCGTCTTCAGCAAGTACTAACACAGACCCAGTACAGCCGTCTTCAGCAAGTACTAACACAGACCCAGTACAGCCGTCTTCAGCAAGTACTAACACAGACCCAGTACAGCTGTCTTCAGCAAGTACTAACACAGACCCATTACAGCCGTCTTCAGCAAGTACTAACACAGACCCAGTACAGACGTCTTCATTAAGTACTAACACAGACCCAGTACAGCCGTCTTCAGCCAGTACTAACACAGACCCAGTACAGCCGTCTTCAGCCAGTACTAACACAGACCCAGTACAGACGTCTTCAGCCAATACTAACACAGACCCAGTACAGCCGTCTTCAGCCAGTACTAACACAGACCCAGTACAGCCGTCTTCAGCAAGTACTAACACAGACCCAGTACAGACGTCTTCAGCAAGTACTAACACAGACCCAGTACAGACGTCATCAGCAAGTACTAACACAGAACAAGTACAGCCGTCTTCAGCCAGTACTAACACAGACCCAGTACAGCCGTCTTCAGCCAGTACTAACACAGACCCAGTACAGCCGTCTTCAGCCAGTACTAACACAGACCCAGTACAGCCGTCTTCAGCCAGTACTAACACAGACCCAGTACAGCCGTCTTCAGCCAGTACTAACACAGACCCAGTACAGCCGTCTTCAGCCAGTACTAACACAGGCCCAGTACAGCCGTCTTCAGCCAGTACTAACACAGACCCAGTACAGCCGTCTTCAGCCAGTACTAACACAGACCCAGTACAGCCGTCTTCAGCCAGTACTAACACAGACCCAGTAAAGACGTCTTCAGCATGTACTAACACAGACCCACTACAGACGTCTTCAGACAGTACTAACACAGACCCAGTACATCCAGCCTCAGCCAGTACTAACATAGACCCAGAACAGACGTCTTCAGCAAGTACTAACACAGTACTTGCTGAAGACGGCTGTATTGGGTCTGTGTTAGTACTTGCTGAAGACGGCTGTATTGGGTCTAACACAGACCCAGTACAGCCGTCTTCAGCCAGTACTAACACAGACCCAGTACAGCCGTCTTCAGCCAGTACTAACACAGACCCAGTACAGCCGTCTTCAGCCAGTACTAACACAGACCCAGTACAGCCGTCTTCAGCCAGTACTAACACAGACCCAGTACAGCCGTCTTCAGCCAGTACTAACACAGACCCAGTACAGCCGTCTTCAGCCAGTACTAACACAGACCCAGTACAGCCGTCTTCAGCCAGTACTAACACAGACCCAGTACAGCCGTCTTCAGCCAGTACTAACACAGACCCAGTACAGCCGTCTTCAGCCAGTACTAACACAGACCCAGTACAGCCGTCTTCAGCAAGTACTAACACAGACCCAGTACAGCCGTCTTCAGCCAGTACTAACACAGACCCAGTACAGCCGTCTTCAGCCAGTACTAACACAGACCCAGTACAGCCGTCTTCAGCAAGTACTAACACAGACCCAGTGCAGCCGTCTTCAGCCAGTACAAACACACACCCAGTACAGCCGTCGTCAGCAAGTACTAACACAGACCCAGTACAGCCGGCTTCAGCAAGTACTAACACAGACCCAGTACAGCCGTCTTCAGCCAGTACTAACACAGACCCAGTACAGCCGTCTTCAGCCAGTACTAACACAGACCCAGTACAGCCGTCTTCAGCCAGTACTAACACAGACCCAGTAAAGACGTCTTCAGCAAGTACTAACACAGACCAACTACAGACGTCTTCAGACAGTACTAACACAGACCCAGTACATCCAGCCTCAGCCAGCCTCAGCCAGTACTAACACAGACCCAGTACAGACGTCTTCAGCAAGTACTAACACAGACCCAATACAGCCGTCTTCAGCAAGTACTAACACAGACCCAGTACAGCCGTCTTCAGCAAGTACTAACACAGACCCAGTACAGCCGTCTTCAGCAAGTACTAACACAGACCCAGTACAGCCGTCTTCAGCAAGTACTAACACAGACCCAATACAGCCGTCTTCAGCAAGTACTAACACAGACCCAGTACAGCCGTCTTCAGCAAGTACTAACACAGACCCAGTACAGCCGTCTTCAGCCAGTACTAACACAGACCCAGAACAGACGTCTTCAGCAAGTACTAACACAGTACTTGCTGAAGACGGCTGTATTGGGTCTGTGTTAGTACTTGCTGAAGACGGCTGTATTGGGTCTAACACAGACCCAGTACAGCCGTCTTCAGCCAGTACTAACACAGACCCAGTACAGCCGTCTTCAGCCAGTACTAACACAGACCCAGTACAGCCGTCTTCAGCCAGTACTAACACAGACCCAGTACAGCCGTCTTCAGCCAGTACTAACACAGACCCAGTACAGCCGTCTTCAGCCAGTACTAACACAGACCCAGTACAGCCGTCTTCAGCCAGTACTAACACAGACCCAGTACAGCCGTCTTCAGCCAGTACTAACACAGACCCAGTACAGCCGTCTTCAGCCAGTACTAACACAGACCCAGTACAGCCGTCTTCAGCAAGTACTAACACAGACCCAGTACAGCCGTCTTCAGCCAGTACTAACACAGACCCAGTACAGCCGTCTTCAGCCAGTACTAACACAGACCCAGTACAGCCGTCTTCAGCAAGTACTAACACAGACCCAGTGCAGCCGTCTTCAGCCAGTACTAACACACACCCAGTACAGCCGTCGTCAGCAAGTACTAACACAGACCCAGTACAGCCGGCTTCAGCAAGTACTAACACAGACCCAGTACAGCCGTCTTCAGCCAGTACTAACACAGACCCAGTACAGCCGTCTTCAGCCAGTACTAACACAGACCCAGTACAGCCGTCTTCAGCCAGTACTAACACAGACCCAGTAAAGACGTCTTCAGCAAGTACTAACACAGACCCACTACAGACGTCTTCAGACAGTACTAACACAGACCCAGTACATCCAGCCTCAGCCAGCCTCAGCCAGTACTAACACAGACCCAGTACAGACGTCTTCAGCAAGTACTAACACAGACCCAATACAGCAGTCTTCAGCAAGTACTAACACAGACCCAGTACAGCCGTCTTCAGCAAGTACTAACACAGACCCAGTACAGCCGTCTTCAGCCAGTACTAACACAGACCCAGTACAGCCGTCTTCAGCCAGTACTAACACAGACCCAGTACAGGCGTCTGCAGCAAGTACTAACACAGACCCAATACAGCCGTCTTCAGCAAGTACTAACACAGACCCAGTACAGCCGTCTTCAGCAAGTACTAACACAGACCCAGTACAGCCGTCTTCAGCAAGTACTAACACAGACCCAGTACAGCCGTCTTCAGCAAGTACTAACACAGACCCAATACAGCCGTCTTCAGCAAGTACTAACACAGACCCAGTACAGCCGTCTTCAGCAAGTACTAACACAGACCCAGTACAGCCGTCTTCAGCCAGTACTAACACAGACCCAGTACAGACGTCTTCAGCAAGTACTAACACAGACCCAATACAGCCTTCTTCAGCAAGTACTAACACAGACCCACTACAGACGTCTTCAGACAGTACTAACACAGACCCAGTACATCCAGCCTCAGCCAGCCTCAGCCAGTACTAACACAGACCCAGTACAGACGTCTTCAGCAAGTACTAACACAGACCCAGTACAGCCGTCTTCAGCAAGTACTAACACAGACCCAGTACAGCCGTCTTCAGCCAGTACTAACACAGACCCAGTACAGACGTCTTCAGCAAGTACTAACACAGACCCAATACAGCCTTCTTCAGCAAGTACTAACACAGACCCACTACAGACGTCTTCAGACAGTACTAACACAGACCCAGTACATCCAGCCTCAGCCAGCCTCAGCCAGTACTAACACAGACCCAGTACAGACGTCTTCAGCAAGTACTAACACAGACCCAATACAGCCGTCTTCAGCAAGTACTAACACAGACCCAGTACAGCCGTCTTCAGCCAGTACTAACACAGACCCAGTACAGCCGTCTTCAGCCAGTACTAACACAGACCCAGTACAGACGTCTGCAGCAAGTACTAACACAGACCCAATACAGCCGTCTTCAGCAAGTACTAACACAGACCCAGTACAGCCGTCTTCAGCAAGTACTAACACAGACCAGTACAGCCGTCTTCAGCAAGTACTAACACAGACCCAGTACAGACGTCTGCAGCAAGTACTAACACAGACCCAATACAGCCGTCTTCAGCCAGTACTAACACAGACCCAGTACAGACGTCTTCAGCAAGTACTAACACAGACCCAATACAGCCTTCTTCAGCAAGTACTAACACAGACCCAGTACAGCCGTCTTCAGCAAGTACTAACACAGACCCAGTACAGCCGTCTTCAGCCAGTACTAACACAGACCCAGTACAGCCGTCTTCAGCCAGTACTAACACAGACCCAGTACAGACGTCTGCAGCAAGTACTAACACAGACCCAATACAGCCGTCTTCAGCAAGTACTAACACAGACCCAGTACAGCCGTCTTCAGCCAGTACTAAAACAGACCGAGAACAGCCGTCTTCAGCCAGTACTAACACAGACCCAGTACAGACGTCTTCAGCAAGTACTAACACAGACCCAGTACAGCCGTCTTCAGCCAGTACTAACACAGACCCAGTACAGCCGTCTTCAGCAAGTACTAACACAGACCCAATACAGCCGTCTTCAGCCAGTACTAACACAGACCCAGTACAGCCGTCTTCAGCCAGTACTAACACAGACCCAGTACAGACGTCTTCAGCAAGTACTAACACAGACCCACTACAGACGTCTTCAGACAGTACTAACACAGACCCACTACAGACGTCTTCAGACAGTACTAACACAGACCCAGTACAGCCAGCCTCAGCCAGTACTAACACAGACCCAGTACAGACGTCTTCAGCAAGTACTAACACAGACCCAGTACAGCCGTCTTCAGCAAGTACTAACACAGACCCAGTACAGCCGTCTTCAGCAAGTACTAACACAGACCCAGTACAGCCGTCTTCAGCAAGTACTAACACAGACCCAGTACAGCCGTCTTCAGCAAGTACTAACACAGACCCAGTACAGCCGTCTTAAGCCAGTACTAACACAGACCCAGTACAGACGTCTGCAGCAAGTACTAACACAGACCCAATACAGCCGTCTTCAGCAAGTACTAACACAGACCCAGTACAGCCGTCTTCAGCAAGTACTAACACAGACCCAGTACAGCCGTCTTCAGCAAGTACTAACACAGACCCAGTACAGCTGTCTTCAGCAAGTACTAACACAGACCCATTACAGCCGTCTTCAGCAAGTACTAACACAGACCCAGTACAGACGTCTTCATTAAGTACTAACACAGACCCAGTACAGCCGTCTTCAGCCAGTACTAACACAGAACCAGTACAGCCGTCTTCAGCCAGTACTAACACAGACCCAGTACAGCCGTCTTCAGCAAGTACTAACACAGACCCAGTACAGACGTCTTCAGCAAGTACTAACACAGACCCAGTACAGACGTCTTCAGCAAGTACTAACACAGACCCAGTACAGCCGTCTTCAGCCAGTACTAACACAGACCCAGTACAGCTGTCTTCAGCCAGTACTAACACAGACCCAGTACAGCCGTCTTCAGCCAGTACTAACACAGACCCAGTACAGCCGTCTTCAGCCAGTACTAACACAGACCCAGTACAGCCGTCTTCAGCCAGTACTAACACAGACCCAGTACAGCCGTCTTCAGCCAGTACTAACACAGGCCCAGTACAGCCGTCTTCAGCAAGTACTAACACAGACCCAGTGCAGCCGTCTTCAGCCAGTACTAACACACACCCAGTGCAGCCGTCGTCAGCAAGTACTAACACAGACCCAGTACATCCAGCCTCAGCCAGTACTAACACAGACCCAGAACAGACGTCTGCAGCAAGTACTAACACAGACCCAATACAGCCGTCTTCAGCAAGTACTAACACAGACCCAGTACAGCCGTCTTCAGCAAGTACTAACACAGACCCAGTACAGCCGTCTTCAGCAAGTACTAACACAGACCCAGTACAGCCGTCTTCAGCAAGTACTAACACAGACCCAATACAGCCGTCTTCAGCAAGTACTAACACAGACCCAGTACAGCCGTCTTCAGCCAGTACTAACACAGACCCAGTACAGACGTCTTCAGCAAGTACTAACACAGACCCAATACAGCCTTCTTCAGCAAGTACTAACACAGACCCAGTACAGCCGTCTTCAGCAAGTACTAACACAGACCCAGTACAGCCGTCTTCAGCCAGTACTAACACAGACCCAGTACAGCCGTCTTCAGCCAGTACTAACACAGACCCAGTACAGCCGTCTGCAGCAAGTACTAACACAGACCCAGTACAGACGTCTTCAGCAAGTACTAACACAGACCCAGTACAGCCGTCTTCAGCAAGTACTAACACAGACCCAGTACAGCCGTCTTCAGCCAGTACTAACACAGACCCAGTACAGCCGTCTTCAGCCAGTACTAACACAGACCCAATACAGCCGTCTTCAGCCAGTACTAACACAGACCCAGTACAGCCGTCTTCAGCCAGTACTAACACAGACCCAGTACAGCCGTCTTCAGCAAGTACTAACACAGACCCAGTACAGCCGTCTTCAGCCAGTACTAACACAGACCCAGTACAGCCGTCTTCAGCCAGTACTAACACAGACCCAGTACAGCCGTCTTCAGCCAGTACTAACACAGACCCAGTACAGCCGTCTTCAGCCAGTACTAACACAGACCCAGTACAGCCGTCTTCAGCCAGTACTAACACAGACCCAGTACAGCCGTCTTCAGCCAGTACTAACACAGACCCAGTACAGCCGTCTTCAGCCAGTACTAACACAGACCCAGTACAGCCGTCTTCAGCAAGTACTAACACAGACCCAGTACAGACGTCTTCAGCAAGTACTAACACAGACCCAGTACAGACGTCTTCAGCAAGTACTAACACAGACCCAGTACAGCCGTCTTCAGCCAGTACTAACACAGACCCAGTACAGCTGTCTTCAGCCAGTACTAACACAGACCCAGTACAGCCGTCTTCAGCCAGTACTAACACAGACCCAGTACAGCCGTCTTCAGCCAGTACTAACACAGACCCAGTACAGCCGTCTTCAGCCAGTACTAACACAGACCCAGTACAGCCGTCTTCAGCCAGTACTAACACAGGCCCAGTACAGCCGTCTTCAGCAAGTACTAACACAGACCCAGTGCAGCCGTCTTCAGCCAGTACTAACACACACCCAGTGCAGCCGTCGTCAGCAAGTACTAACACAGACCCAGTACATCCAGCCTCAGCCAGTACTAACACAGACCCAGAACAGACGTCTGCAGCAAGTACTAACACAGACCCAATACAGCCGTCTTCAGCAAGTACTAACACAGACCCAGTACAGCCGTCTTCAGCAAGTACTAACACAGACCCAGTACAGCCGTCTTCAGCAAGTACTAACACAGACCCAGTACAGCCGTCTTCAGCAAGTACTAACACAGACCCAATACAGCCGTCTTCAGCAAGTACTAACACAGACCCAGTACAGCCGTCTTCAGCCAGTACTAACACAGACCCAGTACAGACGTCTTCAGCAAGTACTAACACAGACCCAATACAGCCTTCTTCAGCAAGTACTAACACAGACCCAGTACAGCCGTCTTCAGCAAGTACTAACACAGACCCAGTACAGCCGTCTTCAGCCAGTACTAACACAGACCCAGTACAGCCGTCTTCAGCCAGTACTAACACAGACCCAGTACAGCCGTCTGCAGCAAGTACTAACACAGACCCAGTACAGACGTCTTCAGCAAGTACTAACACAGACCCAGTACAGCCGTCTTCAGCAAGTACTAACACAGACCCAGTACAGCCGTCTTCAGCCAGTACTAACACAGACCCAGTACAGCCGTCTTCAGCCAGTACTAACACAGACCCAATACAGCCGTCTTCAGCCAGTACTAACACAGACCCAGTACAGCCGTCTTCAGCCAGTACTAACACAGACCCAGTACAGCCGTCTTCAGCAAGTACTAACACAGACCCAGTACAGCCGTCTTCAGCCAGTACTAACACAGACCCAGTACAGCCGTCTTCAGCCAGTACTAACACAGACCCAGTACAGCCGTCTTCAGCCAGTACTAACACAGACCCAGTACAGCCGTCTTCAGCCAGTACTAACACAGACCCAGTACAGCCGTCTTCAGCCAGTACTAACACAGACCCAGTACAGCCGTCTTCAGCCAGTACTAACACAGACCCAGTACAGCCGTCTTAAGCCAGTACTAACACAGACCCAGTACAGCCGTCTTCAGCCAGTACTAACACAGACCCAGTACAGCCGTCTTCAGCAAGTACTAACACAGACCCAGTACAGCCGTCTTCAGCCAGTACTAACACAGACCCAGTACAGCCGTCTTCAGCAAGTACTAACACAGACCCAGTACAGACGTCTTCAGCAAGTACTAACACAGACCCAGTACAGACGTCTTCAGCCAGTACTAACACAGACCCAATACATCCAGCCTCAGCCAGTACTAACACAGACCCAGTACAGCTGGCTTCAGCCAGTACTAACACAGACCCAGTACATCCAGCCTCAGCCAGTACTAACACAGACCCAGTACAGCCGTCTTCAGCCAGTACTAACACAGACCCAGTACAGCCGGCTTCAGCCAGTACTAACACAGACCCAATACAGCCGACTTCAGCAAGTACTAACACAGATCCAATACAGCAGTCTTCAGTCAGTACTAACACAGACCCAGTACAGCCGTCTTCAGCCAGTACTAACACAGACCCAGTACAGCCGTCTTCAGCCAGTACTAACACAGACCCAGTACAGCCGTCTTCAGCCAGTACTAACACAGACCCAGTACAGCCGTCTTCAGCCAGTACTAACACAGACCCAGTACAGCCGTCTTCAGCCAGTACTAACACAGACCCAGTACAGCCGTCTTCAGCCAGTACTAACACAGACCCAGTACAGCCGTCTTCAGCAAGTACTAACACAGACCCAGTACAGCCGTCTTCAGCAAGTACTAACACAGACCCAATACAGCCGTCTTCAGCAAGTACTAACACAGACCCAGTACAGCCGTCTTCAGCCAGTACTAACACAGACCCAGTACAGCCGTCTTCAGCCAGTACTAACACAGACCCAGTACAGCCGTCTTCAGCCAGTACTAACACAGACCCAGTAAAGACGTCTTCAGCAAGTACTAACACAGACCCACTACAGACGTCTTCAGCAAGTACTAACACAGACCCAGTACATCCAGCCTCAGCCAGCCTCAGCCAGTACTAACACAGACCCAGTACAGACGTCTTCAGCAAGTACTAACACAGACCCAATACAGCAGTCTTCAGCAAGTACTAACACAGACCCAGTACAGCCGTCTTCAGCAAGTACTAACACAGACCCAGTACAGCCGTCTTCAGCCAGTACTAACACAGACCCAGTACAGCCGTCTTCAGCCAGTACTAACACAGACCCAGTACAGACGTCTGCAGCAAGTACTAACACAGACCCAATACAGCCGTCTTCAGCAAGTACTAACACAGACCCAGTACAGCCGTCTTCAGCAAGTACTAACACAGACCCAGTACAGCCGTCTTCAGCAAGTACTAACACAGACCCAGTACAGCCGTCTTCAGCAAGTACTAACACAGACCCAATACAGCCGTCTTCAGCAAGTACTAACACAGACCCAGTACAGCCGTCTTCAGCAAGTACTAACACAGACCCAGTACAGCCGTCTTCAGCCAGTACTAACACAGACCCAGTACAGCAGTCTTCAGCAAGTACTAACACAGACCCAATACAGCCTTCTTCAGCAAGTACTAACACAGACCCAGTACAGCCGTCTTCAGCCAGTACTAACACAGACCCAGTACAGCCGTCTTCAGCCAGTACTAACACAGACCCAGTACAGCCGTCTGCAGCAAGTACTAACACAGACCCAGTACAGACGTCTTCAGCAAGTACTAACACAGACCCAGTACAGCCGTCTTCAGCCAGTACTAACACAGACCCAGTACAGCCGTCTTCAGCCAGTACTAACACAGACCCAATACAGCCGTCTTCAGCCAGTACTAACACAGACCCAGTACAGCCGTCTTCAGCCAGTACTAACACAGACCCAGTACAGCCGTCTTCAGCAAGTACTAACACAGACCCAGTACAGCCGTCTTCAGCCAGTACTAACACAGACCCAGTACAGCCGTCTTCAGCCAGTACTAACACAGACCCAGTACAGCCGTCTTCAGCCAGTACTAACACAGACCCAGTACAGCCGTCTTCAGCCAGTACTAACACAGACCCAGTACAGCCGTCTTCAGCCAGTACTAACACAGACCCAGTACAGCCGTCTTCAGCCAGTACTAACACAGACCCAGTACAGCCGTCTTAAGCCAGTACTAACACAGACCCAGTACAGCCGTCTTCAGCCAGTACTAACACAGACCCAGTACAGCCGTCTTCAGCAAGTACTAACACAGACCCAGTACAGCCGTCTTCAGCCAGTACTAACACAGACCCAGTACAGCCGTCTTCAGCAAGTACTAACACAGACCCAGTACAGACGTCTTCAGCAAGTACTAACACAGACCCAGTACAGACGTCTTCAGCCAGTACTAACACAGACCCAATACATCCAGCCTCAGCCAGTACTAACACAGACCCAGTACAGCTGGCTTCAGCCAGTACTAACACAGACCCAGTACATCCAGCCTCAGCCAGTACTAACACAGACCCAGTACAGCCGTCTTCAGCCAGTACTAACACAGACCCAGTACAGCCGGCTTCAGCCAGTACTAACACAGACCCAATACAGCCGACTTCAGCAAGTACTAACACAGATCCAATACAGCAGTCTTCAGCCAGTACTAACACAGACCCAGTACAGCCGTCTTCAGCCAGTACTAACACAGACCCAGTACAGCCGTCTTCAGCCAGTACTAACACAGACCCAGTACAGACGTCTTCAGCCAATACTAACACAGACCCAGTACAGCCGTCTTCAGCCAGTACTAACACAGACCCAGTACAGCCGTCTTCAGCAAGTACTAACACAGACCCAGTACAGAAGTCTTCAGCAAGTACTAACACAGACCCAGTACAGACGTCATCAGCAAGTACTAACACAGAACAAGTACAGCCGTCTTCAGCCAGTACTAACACAGACCCAGTACAGCCGTCTTCAGCCAGTACTAACACAGACCCAGTACAGCCGTCTTCAGCCAGTACTAACACAGACCCAGTACAGCCGTCTTCAGCCAGTACTAACACAGACCCAGTACAGCCGTCTTCAGCCAGTACTAACACAGACCCAGTACAGCCGTCTTCAGCCAGTACTAACACAGGCCCAGTACAGCCGTCTTCAGCCAGTACTAACACAGACCCAGTACAGCCGTCTTCAGCCAGTACTAACACAGACCCAGTACAGCCGTCTTCAGCCAGTACTAACACAGACCCAGTAAAGAAGTCTTCAGCATGTACTAACACAGACCCACTACAGACGTCTTCAGACAGTACTAACACAGACCCAGTACATCCAGCCTCAGCCAGTACTAACACAGACCCAGAACAGACGTCTTCAGCAAGTACTAACACAGTACTTGCTGAAGACGGCTGTATTGGGTCTGTGTTAGTACTTGCTGAAGACGGCTGTATTGGGTCTAACACAGACCCAGTACAGCCGTCTTCAGCCAGTACTAACACAGACCCAGTACAGCCGTCTTCAGCCAGTACTAACACAGACCCAGTACAGCCGTCTTCAGCCAGTACTAACACAGACCCAGTACAGCCGTCTTCAGCCAGTACTAACACAGACCCAGTACAGCCGTCTTCAGCCAGTACTAACACAGACCCAGTACAGCCGTCTTCAGCCAGTACTAACACAGACCCAGTACAGCCGTCTTCAGCCAGTACTAACACAGACCCAGTACAGCCGTCTTCAGCCAGTACTAACACAGACCCAGTACAGCCGTCTTCAGCCAGTACTAACACAGACCCAGTACAGCCGTCTTCAGCAAGTACTAACACAGACCCAGTACAGCCGTCTTCAGCCAGTACTAACACAGACCCAGTACAGCCGTCTTCAGCCAGTACTAACACAGACCCAGTACAGCCGTCTTCAGCAAGTACTAACACAGACCCAGTGCAGCCGTCTTCAGCCAGTACTAACACACACCCAGTACAGCCGTCGTCAGCAAGTACTAACACAGACCCAGTACAGCCGGCTTCAGCAAGTACTAACACAGACCCAGTACAGCCGTCTTCAGCCAGTACTAACACAGACCCAGTACAGCCGTCTTCAGCCAGTACTAACACAGACCCAGTACAGCCGTCTTCAGCCAGTACTAACACAGACCCAGTAAAGACGTCTTCAGCAAGTACTAACACAGACCAACTACAGACGTCTTCAGACAGTACTAACACAGACCCAGTACATCCAGCCTCAGCCAGCCTCAGCCAGTACTAACACAGACCCAGTACAGACGTCTTCAGCAAGTACTAACACAGACCCAATACAGCAGTCTTCAGCAAGTACTAACACAGACCCAGTACAGCCGTCTTCAGCAAGTACTAACACAGACCCAGTACAGCCGTCTTCAGCCAGTACTAACACAGACCCAGTACAGCCGTCTTCAGCCAGTACTAACACAGACCCAGTACAGACGTCTGCAGCAAGTACTAACACAGACCCAATACAGCCGTCTTCAGCAAGTACTAACACAGACCCAGTACAGCCGTCTTCAGCAAGTACTAACACAGACCCAGTACAGCCGTCTTCAGCAAGTACTAACACAGACCCAGTACAGCCGTCTTCAGCAAGTACTAACACAGACCCAATACAGCCGTCTTCAGCAAGTACTAACACAGACCCAGTACAGCCGTCTTCAGCAAGTACTAACACAGACCCAGTACAGCCGTCTTCAGCCAGTACTAACACAGACCCAGAACAGACGTCTTCAGCAAGTACTAACACAGTACTTGCTGAAGACGGCTCTATTGGGTCTGTGTTAGTACTTGCTGAAGACGGCTGTATTGGGTCTAACACAGACCCAGTACAGCCGTCTTCAGCCAGTACTAACACAGACCCAGTACAGCCGTCTTCAGCCAGTACTAACACAGACCCAGTACAGCCGTCTTCAGCAAGTACTAACACAGACCCAGTACAGCCGTCTTCAGCCAGTACTAACACAGACCCAGTACAGCCGTCTTCAGCCAGTACTAACACAGACCCAGTACAGCCGTCTTCAGCCAGTACTAACACAGACCCAGTACAGCCGTCTTCAGCCAGTACTAACACAGACCCAGTACAGCCGTCTTCAGCCAGTACTAACACAGACCCAGTACAGCCGTCTTCAGCAAGTACTAACACAGACCCAGTACAGCCGTCTTCAGCCAGTACTAACACAGACCCAGTACAGCCGTCTTCAGCCAGTACTAACACAGACCCAGTACAGCCGTCTTCAGCAAGTACTAACACAGACCCAGTACAGCCGTCTTCAGCCAGTACTAACACAGACCCAGTACAGCCGTCTTCAGCAAGTACTAACACAGACCCAGTACAGCCGTCTTCAGCCAGTACTAACACAGACCCAGTACAGCCGTCTTCAGCCAGTACTAACACAGACCCAGTACAGCCGTCTTCAGCCAGTACTAACACAGACCCAGTACAGCCGTCTTCAGCAAGTACTAACACAGACCCAGTACAGCCGTCTTCAGCCAGTACTAACACAGACCCAGTACAGCCGTCTTCAGCCAGTACTAACACAGACCCAGTACAGCCGTCTTCAGCCAGTACTAACACAGACCCAGTACAGACGTCTTCAGCCAGTACTAACACAGACCCACTACAGCCAGTCTTCAGCCAGTACTAACACAGACCCAGTACAGCCGTCTTCAGACAGTACTAACACAGACCCAGTACATCCAGCCTCAGCCAGTACTAACACAGACCCAGTACAGCCGTCTTCAGCCAGTACTAACACAGACCCAGTACAGCCGTCTTCAGCCAGTACTAACACAGACCCAGTACAGCCGTCTTCAGCCAGTACTAACACAGACCCAGTACAGCCGTCTTCAGCCAGTACTAACACAGACCCAGTACAGCCGTCTTCAGCCAGTACTAACACAGACCCAGTACAGCCGTCTTCAGCAAGTACTAACACAGACCCAGTACAGCCGTCTTCAGCCAAGTACTAACACAGACCCAGTACAGCCGTCTTCAGCCAGTACTAACACAGACCCAGTACAGCCGTCTTCAGCAAGTACTAACACAGACCCAGTACAGCCGTCTTCAGCCAGTACTAACACAGACCCAGTACAGACGTCTTCAGCAAGTACTAACACAGACCCAGTACAGCCGTCTTCAGCCAGTACTAACACAGACCCAGTACAGCCGTCTTCAGCCAGTACTAACACAGACCCAGTACAGCCGTCTTCAGCCAGTACTAACACAGACCCAGTACAGCCGTCTTCAGCCAGTACTAACACAGACCCAGTACAGCCGTCTTCAGCAAGTACTAACACAGACCCAGTACAGCCGTCTTCAGCCAGTACTAACACAGACCCAGTACAGCCGTCTTCAGCCAGTACTAACACAGACCCAGTACAGCCGTCTTCAGCCAGTACTAACACAGACCCAGTACAGCCGTCTTCAGCAAGTACTAACACAGACCCAGTACAGCAGTCTTCAGCAAGTACTAACACAGACCCAGTACAGCCGTCTTCAGACAGTACTAACACAGACCCAGTACATCCAGCCTCAGCCAGTACTAACACAGACCCAGTACAGCCGTCTTCAGCAAGTACTAACACAGTACCCTGCTGACAGACGGCTGTATTGGGTCTGTGTTAGCACTTGCTCAAGACGGCTGTCTTCAGCGGTACTAACACAGACCCAGTACAGCCGTCTTCAGCAAGTACTAACACAGACCCAGTACAGCCGTCTTCAGCCAGTACTAACACAGACCCAGTACAGCCGTCTTCAGCCAGTACTAACACAGACCCAGTACAGCCGTCTTCAGCAAGTACTAACACAGACCCAGTACAGCCGTCTTCAGCCAGTACTAACACAGACCCAGTACAGCCGTCTTCAGCCAGTACTAACACAGACCCAGTACAGCCGTCTTCAGCCAGTACTAACACAGACCCAGTACAGCCGTCTTCAGCCAGTACTAACACAGACCCAGTACAGCCGTCTTCAGCCAGTACTAACACAGACCCAGTACAGCCGTCTTCAGCCAGTACTAACACAGACCCAGTACAGCCGTCTTCAGCCAGTACTAACACAGACCCAGTACAGCCGTCTTCAGCCAGTACTAACACAGACCCAGTACAGCCGTCTTCAGCCAGTACTAACACAGACCCAGTGCAGCCGTCTTCAGCCAGTACTAACACAGACCCAGTACAGCCGTCTTCAGCAAGTACTAACACAGACCCAGTACAGCCGTCTTCAGCAAGTACTAACACAGACCCAGTACAGCCGTCTTCAGCCAGTACTAACACAGACCCAGTACAGCCGTCTTCAGCCAGTACTAACACAGACCCAGTACAGCCGTCTTCAGCCAGTACTAACACAGACCCAGTACAGACGTCTTCAGCAAGTACTAACACAGACCAACTACAGACGTCTTCAGACAGTACTAACACAGACCCAGTACATCCAGCCTCAGCCAGCCTCAGCCAGTACTAACACAGACCCAGTACAGACGTCTTCAGCAAGTACTAACACAGACCCAGTACAGCCGTCTTCAGCAAGTACTAACACAGACCCAGTACAGCCGTCTTCAGCCAGTACTAACACAGACCCAGTACAGCCGTCTTCAGCCAGTACTAACACAGACCCAGTACAGCCGTCTTCAGCCAGTACTAACACAGACCCAGTACAGACGTCTGCAGCAAGTACTAACACAGACCCAATACAGCCGTCTTCAGCAAGTACTAACACAGACCCAGTACAGCCGTCTTCAGCAAGTACTAACACAGACCCAGTACAGCCGTCTTCAGCAAGTACTAACACAGACCCAGTACAGCCGTCTTCAGCAAGTACTAACACAGACCCAATACAGCCGTCTTCAGCAAGTACTAACACAGACCCAGTACAGCCGTCTTCAGCAAGTACTAACACAGACCCAGTACAGCCGTCTTCAGCCAGTACTAACACAGACCCAGAACAGACGTCTTCAGCAAGTACTAACACAGTACTTGCTGAAGACGGCTCTATTGGGTCTGTGTTAGTACTTGCTGAAGACGGCTGTATTGGGTCTAACACAGACCCAGTACAGCCGTCTTCAGCCAGTACTAACACAGACCCAGTACAGCCGTCTTCAGCCAGTACTAACACAGACCCAGTACAGCCGTCTTCAGCCAGTACTAACACAGACCCAGTACAGCCGTCTTCAGCCAGTACTAACACAGACCCAGTACAGCCGTCTTCAGCCAGTACTAACACAGACCCAGTACAGCCGTCTTCAGCCAGTACTAACACAGACCCAGTACAGCCGTCTTCAGCCAGTACTAACACAGACCCAGTACAGCCGTCTTCAGCCAGTACTAACACAGACCCAGTACAGCCGTCTTCAGCAAGTACTAACACAGACCCAGTACAGCCGTCTTCAGCCAGTACTAACACAGACCCAGTACAGCCGTCTTCAGCCAGTACTAACACAGACCCAGTACAGCCGTCTTCAGCAAGTACTAACACAGACCCAGTGCAGCCGTCTTCAGCCAGTACTAACACACACCCAGTACAGCCGTCGTCAGCAAGTACTAACACAGACCCAGTACAGCCGGCTTCAGCAAGTACTAACACAGACCCAGTACAGCCGTCTTCAGCCAGTACTAACACAGACCCAGTACAGCCGTCTTCAGCCAGTACTAACACAGACCCAGTACAGCCGTCTTCAGCCAGTACTAACACAGACCCAGTAAAGACGTCTTCAGCAAGTACTAACACAGACCCACTACAGACGTCTTCAGCCAGTACTAACACAGACCCAGTACAGCCGTCTTCAGCCAGTACTAACACAGACCCAGTACAGCCGTCTTCAGCCAGTACTAACACAGACCCAGTAAAGACGTCTTCAGCAAGTACTAACACAGACCCACTACAGCAGTCTTCAGCAAGTACTAACACAGACCCAGTACAGCCGTCTTCAGACAGTACTAACACAGACCCAGTACATCCAGCCTCAGCCAGCCTCAGCCAGTACTAACACAGACCCAGTACAGCCGTCTTCAGCAAGTACTAACACAGACCCAGTACAGCCGTCTTCAGCCAGTACTAACACAGACCCAGTACAGCCGTCTTCAGCCAGTACTAACACAGACCCAGTACAGCCGTCTTCAGCAAGTACTAACACAGACCCAGTGCAGCCGTCTTCAGCCAGTACTAACACACACCCAGTACAGCCGTCGTCAGCAAGTACTAACACAGACCCAGTACAGCCGGCTTCAGCAAGTACTAACACAGACCCAGTACAGCCGTCTTCAGCCAGTACTAACACAGACCCAGTACAGCCGTCTTCAGCCAGTACTAACACAGACCCAGTACAGCCGTCTTCAGCCAGTACTAACACAGACCCAGTAAAGACGTCTTCAGCAAGTACTAACACAGACCCACTACAGACGTCTTCAGCCAGTACTAACACAGACCCAGTACAGCCGTCTTCAGCCAGTACTAACACAGACCCAGTACAGCCGTCTTCAGCCAGTACTAACACAGACCCAGTAAAGACGTCTTCAGCAAGTACTAACACAGACCCACTACAGCAGTCTTCAGCAAGTACTAACACAGACCCAGTACAGCCGTCTTCAGACAGTACTAACACAGACCCAGTACATCCAGCCTCAGCCAGCCTCAGCCAGTACTAACACAGACCCAGTACAGACGTCTTCAGCAAGTACTAACACAGACCCAATACAGCAGTCTTCAGCAAGTACTAACACAGACCCAGTACAGCCGTCTTCAGCAAGTACTAACACAGACCCAGTACAGCCGTCTTCAGCCAGTACTAACACAGACCCAGTACAGCCGTCTTCAGCCAGTACTAACACAGACCCAGTACAGCCGTCTTCAGCCAGTACTAACACAGACCCAGTACAGACGTCTGCAGCAAGTACTAACACAGACCCAATACAGCCGTCTTCAGCAAGTACTAACACAGACCCAGTACAGCCGTCTTCAGCAAGTACTAACACAGACCCAGTACAGCCGTCTTCAGCAAGTACTAACACAGACCCAGTACAGCCGTCTTCAGCAAGTACTAACACAGACCCAATCCAGCCGTCTTCAGCAAGTACTAACACAGACCCAGTACAGCCGTCTTCAGCAAGTACTAACACAGACCCAGTACAGCCGTCTTCAGCCAGTACTAACACAGACCCAGAACAGACGTCTTCAGCAAGTACTAACACAGTACTTGCTGAAGACGGCTCTATTGGGTCTGTGTTAGTACTTGCTGAAGACGGCTGTATTGGGTCTAACACAGACCCAGTACAGCCGTCTTCAGCCAGTACTAACACAGACCCAGTACAGCCGTCTTCAGCCAGTACTAACACAGACCCAGTACAGCCGTCTTCAGCCAGTACTAACACAGACCCAGTACAGCCGTCTTCAGCCAGTACTAACACAGACCCAGTACAGCCGTCTTCAGCCAGTACTAACACAGACCCAATACAGCCGTCTTCAGCCAGTACTAACACAGACCCAGTACAGCCGTCTTCAGCCAGTACTAACACAGACCCAGTACAGCCGTCTTCAGCCAGTACTAACACAGACCCAGTACAGCCGTCTTCAGCAAGTACTAACACAGACCCAGTACAGCCGTCTTCAGCCAGTACTAACACAGACCCAGTACAGCCGTCTTCAGCCAGTACTAACACAGACCCAGTACAGCCGTCTTCAGCAAGTACTAACACAGACCCAGTGCAGCCGTCTTCAGCCAGTACTAACACACACCCAGTACAGCCGTCGTCAGCAAGTACTAACACAGACCCAGTACAGCCGGCTTCAGCAAGTACTAACACAGACCCAGTACAGCCGTCTTCAGCCAGTACTAACACAGACCCAGTACAGCCGTCTTCAGCCAGTACTAACACAGACCCAGTACAGCCGTCTTCAGCCAGTACTAACACAGACCCAGTACAGCCGTCTTCAGCCAGTACTAACACAGACCCAGTACAGCCGTCTTCAGCCAGTACTAACACAGACCCAGTACAGCCGTCTTCAGCCAGTACTAACACAGACCCAGTACAGCCGTCTTCAGCCAGTACTAACACAGACCCAGTACAGCCGTCTTCAGCCAGTACTAACACAGACCCAGTACAGCCGTCTTCAGCAAGTACTAACACAGACCCAGTACAGCCGTCTTCAGCCAGTACTAACACAGACCCAGTACAGCCGTCTTCAGCCAGTACTAACACAGACCCAGTACAGCCGTCTTCAGCAAGTACTAACACAGACCCAGTGCAGCCGTCTTCAGCCAGTACTAACACACACCCAGTACAGCCGTCGTCAGCAAGTACTAACACAGACCCAGTACAGCCGGCTTCAGCAAGTACTAACACAGACCCAGTACAGCCGTCTTCAGCCAGTACTAACACAGACCCAGTACAGCCGTCTTCAGCCAGTACTAACACAGACCCAGTACAGCCGTCTTCAGCCAGTACTAACACAGACCCAGTACAGACGTCTGCAGCAAGTACTAACACAGACCCAATACAGCCGTCTTCAGCAAGTACTAACACAGACCCAGTACAGCCGTCTTCAGCAAGTACTAACACAGACCCAGTACAGCCGTCTTCAGCAAGTACTAACACAGACCCAGTACAGCCGTCTTCAGCAAGTACTAACACAGACCCAATACAGCCGTCTTCAGCAAGTACTAACACAGACCCAGTACAGCCGTCTTCAGCAAGTACTAACACAGACCCAGTACAGCCGTCTTCAGCCAGTACTAACACAGACCCAGAACAGACGTCTTCAGCAAGTACTAACACAGTACTTGCTGAAGACGGCTCTATTGGGTCTGTGTTAGTACTTGCTGAAGACGGCTGTATTGGGTCTAACACAGACCCAGTACAGCCGTCTTCAGCCAGTACTAACACAGACCCAGTACAGCCGTCTTCAGCCAGTACTAACACAGACCCAGTACAGCCGTCTTCAGCCAGTACTAACACAGACCCAGTACAGCCGTCTTCAGCCAGTACTAACACAGACCCAGTACAGCCGTCTTCAGCCAGTACTAACACAGACCCAGTACAGCCGTCTTCAGCCAGTACTAACACAGACCCAGTACAGCCGTCTTCAGCCAGTACTAACACAGACCCAGTACAGCCGTCTTCAGCCAGTACTAACACAGACCCAGTACAGCCGTCTTCAGCAAGTACTAACACAGACCCAGTACAGCCGTCTTCAGCCAGTACTAACACAGACCCAGTACAGCCGTCTTCAGCCAGTACTAACACAGACCCAGTACAGCCGTCTTCAGCAAGTACTAACACAGACCCAGTGCAGCCGTCTTCAGCCAGTACTAACACACACCCAGTACAGCCGTCGTCAGCAAGTACTAACACAGACCCAGTACAGCCGGCTTCAGCAAGTACTAACACAGACCCAGTACAGCCGTCTTCAGCCAGTACTAACACAGACCCAGTACAGCCGTCTTCAGCCAGTACTAACACAGACCCAGTACAGCCGTCTTCAGCCAGTACTAACACAGACCCAGTAAAGACGTCTTCAGCAAGAGACCCACTACAGACGTCTTCAGCCAGTACTAACACAGACCCAGTACAGCCGTCTTCAGCCAGTACTAACACAGACCCAGTACAGCCGTCTTCAGCCAGTACTAACACAGACCCAGTAAAGACGTCTTCAGCAAGTACTAACACAGACCCACTACAGACGTCTTCAGACAGTACTAACACAGACCCAGTACATCCAGCCTCAGCCAGCCTCAGCCAGTACTAACACAGACCCAGTACAGACGTCTTCAGCAAGTACTAACACAGACCCAATACAGCAGTCTTCAGCAAGTACTAACACAGACCCAGTACAGCCGTCTTCAGCAAGTACTAATACAGACCCAGTACAGCCGTCTTCAGCCAGTACTAACACAGACCCAGTACAGCCGTCTTCAGCCAGTACTAACACAGACCCAGTAAAGACGTCTTCAGCAAGTACTAACACAGACCCACTACAGCAGTCTTCAGCAAGTACTAACACAGACCCAGTACAGCCGTCTTCAGACAGTACTAACACAGACCCAGTACATCCAGCCTCAGCCAGCCTCAGCCAGTACTAACACAGACCCAGTACAGACGTCTTCAGCAAGTACTAACACAGACCCAATACAGCAGTCTTCAGCAAGTACTAACACAGACCCAGTACAGCCGTCTTCAGCAAGTACTAACACAGACCCAGTACAGCCGTCTTCAGCCAGTACTAACACAGACCCAGTACAGCCGTCTTCAGCCAGTACTAACACAGACCCAGTACAGCCGTCTTCAGCCAGTACTAACACAGACCCAGTACAGACGTCTGCAGCAAGTACTAACACAGACCCAATACAGCCGTCTTCAGCAAGTACTAACACAGACCCAGTACAGCCGTCTTCAGCAAGTACTAACACAGACCCAGTACAGCCGTCTTCAGCAAGTACTAACACAGACCCAGTACAGCCGTCTTCAGCAAGTACTAACACAGACCCAATCCAGCCGTCTTCAGCAAGTACTAACACAGACCCAGTACAGCCGTCTTCAGCAAGTACTAACACAGACCCAGTACAGCCGTCTTCAGCCAGTACTAACACAGACCCAGAACAGACGTCTTCAGCAAGTACTAACACAGTACTTGCTGAAGACGGCTCTATTGGGTCTGTGTTAGTACTTGCTGAAGACGGCTGTATTGGGTCTAACACAGACCCAGTACAGCCGTCTTCAGCCAGTACTAACACAGACCCAGTACAGCCGTCTTCAGCCAGTACTAACACAGACCCAGTACAGCCGTCTTCAGCCAGTACTAACACAGACCCAGTACAGCCGTCTTCAGCCAGTACTAACACAGACCCAGTACAGCCGTCTTCAGCCAGTACTAACACAGACCCAATACAGCCGTCTTCAGCCAGTACTAACACAGACCCAGTACAGCCGTCTTCAGCCAGTACTAACACAGACCCAGTACAGCCGTCTTCAGCCAGTACTAACACAGACCCAGTACAGCCGTCTTCAGCAAGTACTAACACAGACCCAGTACAGCCGTCTTCAGCCAGTACTAACACAGACCCAGTACAGCCGTCTTCAGCCAGTACTAACACAGACCCAGTACAGCCGTCTTCAGCAAGTACTAACACAGACCCAGTGCAGCCGTCTTCAGCCAGTACTAACACACACCCAGTACAGCCGTCGTCAGCAAGTACTAACACAGACCCAGTACAGCCGGCTTCAGCAAGTACTAACACAGACCCAGTACAGCCGTCTTCAGCCAGTACTAACACAGACCCAGTACAGCCGTCTTCAGCCAGTACTAACACAGACCCAGTACAGCCGTCTTCAGCCAGTACTAACACAGACCCAGTACAGCCGTCTTCAGCCAGTACTAACACAGACCCAGTACAGCCGTCTTCAGCCAGTACTAACACAGACCCAGTACAGCCGTCTTCAGCCAGTACTAACACAGACCCAGTACAGCCGTCTTCAGCCAGTACTAACACAGACCCAGTACAGCCGTCTTCAGCCAGTACTAACACAGACCCAGTACAGCCGTCTTCAGCAAGTACTAACACAGACCCAGTACAGCCGTCTTCAGCCAGTACTAACACAGACCCAGTACAGCCGTCTTCAGCCAGTACTAACACAGACCCAGTACAGCCGTCTTCAGCAAGTACTAACACAGACCCAGTGCAGCCGTCTTCAGCCAGTACTAACACACACCCAGTACAGCCGTCGTCAGCAAGTACTAACACAGACCCAGTACAGCCGGCTTCAGCAAGTACTAACACAGACCCAGTACAGCCGTCTTCAGCCAGTACTAACACAGACCCAGTACAGCCGTCTTCAGCCAGTACTAACACAGACCCAGTACAGCCGTCTTCAGCCAGTACTAACACAGACCCAGTACAGACGTCTGCAGCAAGTACTAACACAGACCCAATACAGCCGTCTTCAGCAAGTACTAACACAGACCCAGTACAGCCGTCTTCAGCAAGTACTAACACAGACCCAGTACAGCCGTCTTCAGCAAGTACTAACACAGACCCAGTACAGCCGTCTTCAGCAAGTACTAACACAGACCCAATACAGCCGTCTTCAGCAAGTACTAACACAGACCCAGTACAGCCGTCTTCAGCAAGTACTAACACAGACCCAGTACAGCCGTCTTCAGCCAGTACTAACACAGACCCAGAACAGACGTCTTCAGCAAGTACTAACACAGTACTTGCTGAAGACGGCTCTATTGGGTCTGTGTTAGTACTTGCTGAAGACGGCTGTATTGGGTCTAACACAGACCCAGTACAGCCGTCTTCAGCCAGTACTAACACAGACCCAGTACAGCCGTCTTCAGCCAGTACTAACACAGACCCAGTACAGCCGTCTTCAGCCAGTACTAACACAGACCCAGTACAGCCGTCTTCAGCCAGTACTAACACAGACCCAGTACAGCCGTCTTCAGCCAGTACTAACACAGACCCAGTACAGCCGTCTTCAGCCAGTACTAACACAGACCCAGTACAGCCGTCTTCAGCCAGTACTAACACAGACCCAGTACAGCCGTCTTCAGCCAGTACTAACACAGACCCAGTACAGCCGTCTTCAGCAAGTACTAACACAGACCCAGTACAGCCGTCTTCAGCCAGTACTAACACAGACCCAGTACAGCCGTCTTCAGCCAGTACTAACACAGACCCAGTACAGCCGTCTTCAGCAAGTACTAACACAGACCCAGTGCAGCCGTCTTCAGCCAGTACTAACACACACCCAGTACAGCCGTCGTCAGCAAGTACTAACACAGACCCAGTACAGCCGGCTTCAGCAAGTACTAACACAGACCCAGTACAGCCGTCTTCAGCCAGTACTAACACAGACCCAGTACAGCCGTCTTCAGCCAGTACTAACACAGACCCAGTACAGCCGTCTTCAGCCAGTACTAACACAGACCCAGTAAAGACGTCTTCAGCAAGAGACCCACTACAGACGTCTTCAGCCAGTACTAACACAGACCCAGTACAGCCGTCTTCAGCCAGTACTAACACAGACCCAGTACAGCCGTCTTCAGCCAGTACTAACACAGACCCAGTAAAGACGTCTTCAGCAAGTACTAACACAGACCCACTACAGACGTCTTCAGACAGTACTAACACAGACCCAGTACATCCAGCCTCAGCCAGCCTCAGCCAGTACTAACACAGACCCAGTACAGACGTCTTCAGCAAGTACTAACACAGACCCAATACAGCAGTCTTCAGCAAGTACTAACACAGACCCAGTACAGCCGTCTTCAGCAAGTACTAATACAGACCCAGTACAGCCGTCTTCAGCCAGTACTAACACAGACCCAGTACAGCCGTCTTCAGCCAGTACTAACACAGACCCAGTACAGCCGTCTTCAGCCAGTACTAACACAGACCCAGTACAGACGTCTGCAGCAAGTACTAACACAGACCCAATACAGCCGTCTTCAGCAAGTACTAACACAGACCCAGTACAGCCGTCTTCAGCAAGTACTAACACAGACCCAGTACAGCCGTCTTCAGCAAGTACTAACACAGACCCAGTACAGCCGTCTTCAGCAAGTACTAACACAGACCCAATCCAGCCGTCTTCAGCAAGTACTAACACAGACCCAGTACAGCCGTCTTCAGCAAGTACTAACACAGACCCAGTACAGCCGTCTTCAGCCAGTACTAACACAGACCCAGAACAGACGTCTTCAGCAAGTACTAACACAGTACTTGCTGAAGACGGCTCTATTGGGTCTGTGTTAGTACTTGCTGAAGACGGCTGTATTGGGTCTAACACAGACCCAGTACAGCCGTCTTCAGCCAGTACTAACACAGACCCAGTACAGCCGTCTTCAGCCAGTACTAACACAGACCCAGTACAGCCGTCTTCAGCCAGTACTAACACAGACCCAGTACAGCCGTCTTCAGCCAGTACTAACACAGACCCAGTACAGCCGTCTTCAGCCAGTACTAACACAGACCCAATACAGCCGTCTTCAGCCAGTACTAACACAGACCCAGTACAGCCGTCTTCAGCCAGTACTAACACAGACCCAGTACAGCCGTCTTCAGCCAGTACTAACACAGACCCAGTACAGCCGTCTTCAGCAAGTACTAACACAGACCCAGTACAGCCGTCTTCAGCCAGTACTAACACAGACCCAGTACAGCCGTCTTCAGCCAGTACTAACACAGACCCAGTACAGCCGTCTTCAGCAAGTACTAACACAGACCCAGTGCAGCCGTCTTCAGCCAGTACTAACACACACCCAGTACAGCCGTCGTCAGCAAGTACTAACACAGACCCAGTACAGCCGGCTTCAGCAAGTACTAACACAGACCCAGTACAGCCGTCTTCAGCCAGTACTAACACAGACCCAGTACAGCCGTCTTCAGCCAGTACTAACACAGACCCAGTACAGCCGTCTTCAGCCAGTACTAACACAGACCCAGTACAGCCGTCTTCAGCCAGTACTAACACAGACCCAGTACAGCCGTCTTCAGCCAGTACTAACACAGACCCAGTACAGCCGTCTTCAGCCAGTACTAACACAGACCCAGTACAGCCGTCTTCAGCCAGTACTAACACAGACCCAGTACAGCCGTCTTCAGCCAGTACTAACACAGACCCAGTACAGCCGTCTTCAGCAAGTACTAACACAGACCCAGTACAGCCGTCTTCAGCCAGTACTAACACAGACCCAGTACAGCCGTCTTCAGCCAGTACTAACACAGACCCAGTACAGCCGTCTTCAGCAAGTACTAACACAGACCCAGTGCAGCCGTCTTCAGCCAGTACTAACACACACCCAGTACAGCCGTCGTCAGCAAGTACTAACACAGACCCAGTACAGCCGGCTTCAGCAAGTACTAACACAGACCCAGTACAGCCGTCTTCAGCCAGTACTAACACAGACCCAGTACAGCCGTCTTCAGCCAGTACTAACACAGACCAAGTACAGCCGTCTTCAGCCAGTACTAACACAGACCCAGTAAAGACGTCTTCAGCAAGTACTAACACAGACCAACTACAGACGTCTTCAGACAGTACTAACACAGACCCAGTACATCCAGCCTCAGCCAGCCTCAGCCAGTACTAACACAGACCCAGTACAGACGTCTTCAGCAAGTACTAACACAGACCCAATACAGCAGTCTTCAGCAAGTACTAACACAGACCCAGTACAGCCGTCTTCAGCAAGTACTAACACAGACCCAGTACAGCCGTCTTCAGCCAGTACTAACACAGACCCAGTACAGCCGTCTTCAGCCAGTACTAACACAGACCCAGTACAGACGTCTGCAGCAAGTACTAACACAGACCCAATACAGCCGTCTTCAGCAAGTACTAACACAGACCCAGTACAGCCGTCTTCAGCAAGTACTAACACAGACCCAGTACAGCCGTCTTCAGCAAGTACTAACACAGACCCAGTACAGCCGTCTTCAGCAAGTACTAACACAGACCCAATACAGCCGTCTTCAGCAAGTACTAACACAGACCCAGTACAGCCGTCTTCAGCAAGTACTAACACAGACCCAGTACAGCCGTCTTCAGCCAGTACTAACACAGACCCAGAACAGACGTCTTCAGCAAGTACTAACACAGTACTTGCTGAAGACGGCTCTATTGGGTCTGTGTTAGTACTTGCTGAAGACGGCTGTATTGGGTCTAACACAGACCCAGTACAGCCGTCTTCAGCCAGTACTAACACAGACCCAGTACAGCCGTCTTCAGCCAGTACTAACACAGACCCAGTACAGCCGTCTTCAGCCAGTACTAACACAGACCCAGTACAGCCGTCTTCAGCCAGTACTAACACAGACCCAGTACAGCCGTCTTCAGCCAGTACTAACACAGACCCAGTACAGCCGTCTTCAGCCAGTACTAACACAGACCCAGTACAGCCGTCTTCAGCCAGTACTAACACAGACCCAGTACAGCCGTCTTCAGCCAGTACTAACACAGACCCAGTACAGCCGTCTTCAGCAAGTACTAACACAGACCCAGTACAGCCGTCTTCAGCCAGTACTAACACAGACCCTTTACAGCCGTCTTCAGCCAGTACTAACACAGACCCAGTACAGCCGTCTTCAGCAAGTACTAACACAGACCCAGTGCAGCCGTCTTCAGCCAGTACTAACACACACCCAGTACAGCCGTCGTCAGCAAGTACTAACACAGACCCAGTACAGCCGGCTTCAGCAAGTACTAACACAGACCCAGTACAGCCGTCTTCAGCCAGTACTAACACAGACCCAGTACAGCCGTCTTCAGCCAGTACTAACACAGACCCAGTACAGCCGTCTTCAGCCAGTACTAACACAGACCCAGTAAAGACGTCTTCAGCAAGTACTAACACAGACCCACTACAGACGTCTTCAGCCAGTACTAACACAGACCCAGTACAGCCGTCTTCAGCCAGTACTAACACAGACCCAGTACAGCCGTCTTCAGCCAGTACTAACACAGACCCAGTAAAGACGTCTTCAGCAAGTACTAACACAGACCCACTACAGACGTCTTCAGACAGTACTAACACAGACCCAGTACATCCAGCCTCAGCCAGCCTCAGCCAGTACTAACACAGACCCAGTACAGACGTCTTCAGCAAGTACTAACACAGACCCAATACAGCAGTCTTCAGCAAGTACTAACACAGACCCAGTACAGCCGTCTTCAGCAAGTACTAACACAGACCCAGTACAGCCGTCTTCAGCCAGTACTAACACAGACCCAGTACAGCCGTCTTCAGCCAGTACTAACACAGACCCAGTACAGCCGTCTTCAGCCAGTACTAACACAGACCCAGTACAGACGTCTGCAGCAAGTACTAACACAGACCCAATACAGCCGTCTTCAGCAAGTACTAACACAGACCCAGTACAGCCGTCTTCAGCAAGTACTAACACAGACCCAGTACAGCCGTCTTCAGCAAGTACTAACACAGACCCAGTACAGCCGTCTTCAGCAAGTACTAACACAGACCCAATACAGCCGTCTTCAGCAAGTACTAACACAGACCCAGTACAGCCGTCTTCAGCAAGTACTAACACAGACCCAGTACAGCCGTCTTCAGCCAGTACTAACACAGACCCAGAACAGACGTCTTCAGCAAGTACTAACACAGTACTTGCTGAAGACGGCTCTATTGGGTCTGTGTTAGTACTTGCTGAAGACGGCTGTATTGGGTCTAACACAGACCCAGTACAGCCGTCTTCAGCCAGTACTAACACAGACCCAGTACAGCCGTCTTCAGCCAGTACTAACACAGACCCAGTACAGCCGTCTTCAGCCAGTACTAACACAGACCCAGTACAGCCGTCTTCAGCCAGTACTAACACAGACCCAGTACAGCCGTCTTCAGCCAGTACTAACACAGACCCAGTACAGCCGTCTTCAGCCAGTACTAACACAGACCCAGTACAGCCGTCTTCAGCCAGTACTAACACAGACCCAGTACAGCCGTCTTCAGCCAGTACTAACACAGACCCAGTACAGCCGTCTTCAGCAAGTACTAACACAGACCCAGTACAGCCGTCTTCAGCCAGTACTAACACAGACCCAGTACAGCCGTCTTCAGCCAGTACTAACACAGACCCAGTACAGCCGTCTTCAGCAAGTACTAACACAGACCCAGTGCAGCCGTCTTCAGCCAGTACTAACACACACCCAGTACAGCCGTCGTCAGCAAGTACTAACACAGACCCAGTACAGCCGGCTTCAGCAAGTACTAACACAGACCCAGTACAGCCGTCTTCAGCCAGTACTAACACAGACCCAGTACAGCCGTCTTCAGCCAGTACTAACACAGACCCAGTACAGCCGTCTTCAGCCAGTACTAACACAGACCCAGTAAAGACGTCTTCAGCAAGTACTAACACAGACCCACTACAGACGTCTTCAGCCAGTACTAACACAGACCCAGTACAGCCGTCTTCAGCCAGTACTAACACAGACCCAGTACAGCCGTCTTCAGCCAGTACTAACACAGACCCAGTAAAGACGTCTTCAGCAAGTACTAACACAGACCCACTACAGACGTCTTCAGACAGTACTAACACAGACCCAGTACATCCAGCCTCAGCCAGCCTCAGCCAGTACTAACACAGACCCAGTACTGACGTCTTCAGCAAGTACTAACACAGACCCAATACAGCAGTCTTCAGCAAGTACTAACACAGACCCAGTACAGCCGTCTTCAGCAAGTACTAACACAGACCCAGTACAGCCGTCTTCAGCCAGTACTAACACAGACCCAGTACAGCCGTCTTCAGCCAGTACTAACACAGACCCAGTACAGACGTCTGCAGCAAGTACTAACACAGACCCAATACAGCCGTCTTCAGCAAGTACTAACACAGACCCAGTACAGCCGTCTTCAGCAAGTACTAACACAGAACCAGTACAGCCGTCTTCAGCAAGTACTAACACAGACCCAGTACAGCCGTCTTCAGCAAGTACTAACACAGACCCAATACAGCCGTCTTCAGCAAGTACTAACACAGACCCAGTACAGCCGTCTTCAGCAAGTACTAACACAGACCCAGTACAGCCGTCTTCAGCCAGTACTAACACAGACCCAGTACAGCAGTCTTCAGCAAGTACTAACACAGACCCAATACAGCCTTCTTCAGCAAGTACTAACACAGACCCAGTACAGCCGTCTTCAGCCAGTACTAACACAGACCCAGTACAGCCGTCTTCAGCCAGTACTAACACAGACCCAGTACAGCCGTCTGCAGCAAGTACTAACACAGACCCAGTACAGACGTCTTCAGCAAGTACTAACACAGACCCAGTACAGCCGTCTTCAGCAAGTACTAACACAGACCCAGTACAGCCGTCTTCAGCCAGTACTAACACAGACCCAGTACAGCCGTCTTCAGCCAGTACTAACACAGACCCAATACAGCCGTCTTCAGCCAGTACTAACACAGACCCAGTACAGCCGTCTTCAGCCAGTACTAACACAGACCCAGTACAGCCGTCTTCAGCAAGTACTAACACAGACCCAGTACAGCCGTCTTCAGCCAGTACTAACACAGACCCAGTACAGCCGTCTTCAGCCAGTACTAACACAGACCCAGTACAGCCGTCTTCAGCCAGTACTAACACAGACCCAGTACAGCCGTCTTCAGCCAGTACTAACACAGACCCAGTACAGCCGTCTTCAGCCAGTACTAACACAGACCCAGTACAGCCGTCTTCAGCCGGTACTAACACAGACCCAGTACAGCCGTCTTAAGCCAGTACTAACACAGACCCAGTACAGCCGTCTTCAGCCAGTACTAACACAGACCCAGTACAGCCGTCTTCAGCAAGTACTAACACAGACCCAGTACAGCCGTCTTCAGCCAGTACTAACACAGACCCAGTACAGCCGTCTTCAGCAAGTACTAACACAGACCCAGTACAGACGTCTTCAGCAAGTACTAACACAGACCCAGTACAGACGTCTTCAGCCAGTACTAACACAGACCCAATACATCCAGCCTCAGCCAGTACTAACACAGACCCAGTACAGCTGGCTTCAGCCAGTACTAACACAGACCCAGTACATCCAGCCTCAGCCAGTACTAACACAGACCCAGTACAGCCGTCTTCAGCCAGTACTAACACAGACCCAGTACAGCCGGCTTCAGCCAGTACTAACACAGACCCAATACAGCCGACTTCAGCAAGTACTAACACAGATCCAATACAGCAGTCTTCAGCCAGTACTAACACAGACCCAGTACAGCCGTCTTCAGCCAGTACTAACACAGACCCAGTACAGCCGTCTTCAGCCAGTACTAACACAGACCCAGTACAGACGTCTTCAGCCAATACTAACACAGACCCAGTACAGCCGTCTTCAGCCAGTACTAACACAGACCCAGTACAGCCGTCTTCAGCAAGTACTAACACAGACCCAGTACAGACGTCTTCAGCAAGTACTAACACAGACCCAGTACAGACGTCATCAGCAAGTACTAACACAGAACAAGTACAGCCGTCTTCAGCCAGTACTAACACAGACCCAGTACAGCCGTCTTCAGCCAGTACTAACACAGACCCAGTACAGCCGTCTTCAGCCAGTACTAACACAGACCCAGTACAGCCGTCTTCAGCCAGTACTAACACAGACCCAGTACAGCCGTCTTCAGCCAGTACTAACACAGACCCAGTACAGCCGTCTTCAGCCAGTACTAACACAGGCCCAGTACAGCCGTCTTCAGCCAGTACTAACACAGACCCAGTACAGCCGTCTTCAGCCAGTACTAACACAGACCCAGTACAGCCGTCTTCAGCCAGTACTAACACAGACCCAGTAAAGACGTCTTCAGCATGTACTAACACAGACCCACTACAGACGTCTTCAGACAGTACTAACACAGACCCAGTACATCCAGCCTCAGCCAGTACTAACACAGACCCAGAACAGACGTCTTCAGCAAGTACTAACACAGTACTTGCTGAAGACGGCTGTATTGGGTCTGTGTTAGTACTTGCTGAAGACGGCTGTATTGGGTCTAACACAGACCCAGTACAGCCGTCTTCAGCCAGTACTAACACAGACCCAGTACAGCCGTCTTCAGCCAGTACTAACACAGACCCAGTACAGCCGTCTTCAGCCAGTACTAACACAGACCCAGTACAGCCGTCTTCAGCCAGTACTAACACAGACCCAGTACAGCCGTCTTCAGCCAGTACTAACACAGACCCAGTACAGCCGTCTTCAGCCAGTACTAACACAGACCCAGTACAGCCGTCTTCAGCCAGTACTAACACAGACCCAGTACAGCCGTCTTCAGCCAGTACTAACACAGACCCAGTACAGCCGTCTTCAGCCAGTACTAACACAGACCCAGTACAGCCGTCTTCAGCAAGTACTAACACAGACCCAGTACAGCCGTCTTCAGCCAGTACTAACACAGACCCAGTACAGCCGTCTTCAGCCAGTACTAACACAGACCCAGTACAGCCGTCTTCAGCAAGTACTAACACAGACCCAGTGCAGCCGTCTTCAGCCAGTACAAACACACACCCAGTACAGCCGTCGTCAGCAAGTACTAACACAGACCCAGTACAGCCGGCTTCAGCAAGTACTAACACAGACCCAGTACAGCCGTCTTCAGCCAGTACTAACACAGACCCAGTACAGCCGTCTTCAGCCAGTACTAACACAGACCCAGTACAGCCGTCTTCAGCCAGTACTAACACAGACCCAGTAAAGACGTCTTCAGCAAGTACTAACACAGACCAACTACAGACGTCTTCAGACAGTACTAACACAGACCCAGTACATCCAGCCTCAGCCAGCCTCAGCCAGTACTAACACAGACCCAGTACAGACGTCTTCAGCAAGTACTAACACAGACCCAATACAGCCGTCTTCAGCAAGTACTAACACAGACCCAGTACAGCCGTCTTCAGCAAGTACTAACACAGACCCAGTACAGCCGTCTTCAGCAAGTACTAACACAGACCCAGTACAGCCGTCTTCAGCAAGTACTAACACAGACCCAATACAGCCGTCTTCAGCAAGTACTAACACAGACCCAGTACAGCCGTCTTCAGCAAGTACTAACACAGACCCAGTACAGCCGTCTTCAGCCAGTACTAACACAGACCCAGAACAGACGTCTTCAGCAAGTACTAACACAGTACTTGCTGAAGACGGCTGTATTGGGTCTGTGTTAGTACTTGCTGAAGACGGCTGTATTGGGTCTAACACAGACCCAGTACAGCCGTCTTCAGCCAGTACTAACACAGACCCAGTACAGCCGTCTTCAGCCAGTACTAACACAGACCCAGTACAGCCGTCTTCAGCCAGTACTAACACAGACCCAGTACAGCCGTCTTCAGCCAGTACTAACACAGACCCAGTACAGCCGTCTTCAGCCAGTACTAACACAGACCCAGTACAGCCGTCTTCAGCCAGTACTAACACAGACCCAGTACAGCCGTCTTCAGCCAGTACTAACACAGACCCAGTACAGCCGTCTTCAGCCAGTACTAACACAGACCCAGTACAGCCGTCTTCAGCAAGTACTAACACAGACCCAGTACAGCCGTCTTCAGCCAGTACTAACACAGACCCAGTACAGCCGTCTTCAGCCAGTACTAACACAGACCCAGTACAGCCGTCTTCAGCAAGTACTAACACAGACCCAGTGCAGCCGTCTTCAGCCAGTACTAACACACACCCAGTACAGCCGTCGTCAGCAAGTACTAACACAGACCCAGTACAGCCGGCTTCAGCAAGTACTAACACAGACCCAGTACAGCCGTCTTCAGCCAGTACTAACACAGACCCAGTACAGCCGTCTTCAGCCAGTACTAACACAGACCCAGTACAGCCGTCTTCAGCCAGTACTAACACAGACCCAGTAAAGACGTCTTCAGCAAGTACTAACACAGACCCACTACAGACGTCTTCAGACAGTACTAACACAGACCCAGTACATCCAGCCTCAGCCAGCCTCAGCCAGTACTAACACAGACCCAGTACAGACGTCTTCAGCAAGTACTAACACAGACCCAATACAGCAGTCTTCAGCAAGTACTAACACAGACCCAGTACAGCCGTCTTCAGCAAGTACTAACACAGACCCAGTACAGCCGTCTTCAGCCAGTACTAACACAGACCCAGTACAGCCGTCTTCAGCCAGTACTAACACAGACCCAGTACAGGCGTCTGCAGCAAGTACTAACACAGACCCAATACAGCCGTCTTCAGCAAGTACTAACACAGACCCAGTACAGCCGTCTTCAGCAAGTACTAACACAGACCCAGTACAGCCGTCTTCAGCAAGTACTAACACAGACCCAGTACAGCCGTCTTCAGCAAGTACTAACACAGACCCAATACAGCCGTCTTCAGCAAGTACTAACACAGACCCAGTACAGCCGTCTTCAGCAAGTACTAACACAGACCCAGTACAGCCGTCTTCAGCCAGTACTAACACAGACCCAGTACAGACGTCTTCAGCAAGTACTAACACAGACCCAATACAGCCTTCTTCAGCAAGTACTAACACAGACCCACTACAGACGTCTTCAGACAGTACTAACACAGACCCAGTACATCCAGCCTCAGCCAGCCTCAGCCAGTACTAACACAGACCCAGTACAGACGTCTTCAGCAAGTACTAACACAGACCCAGTACAGCCGTCTTCAGCAAGTACTAACACAGACCCAGTACAGCCGTCTTCAGCCAGTACTAACACAGACCCAGTACAGACGTCTTCAGCAAGTACTAACACAGACCCAATACAGCCTTCTTCAGCAAGTACTAACACAGACCCACTACAGACGTCTTCAGACAGTACTAACACAGACCCAGTACATCCAGCCTCAGCCAGCCTCAGCCAGTACTAACACAGACCCAGTACAGACGTCTTCAGCAAGTACTAACACAGACCCAATACAGCCGTCTTCAGCAAGTACTAACACAGACCCAGTACAGCCGTCTTCAGCCAGTACTAACACAGACCCAGTACAGCCGTCTTCAGCCAGTACTAACACAGACCCAGTACAGACGTCTG
>NW_026601548.1:0-45610 GCF_029448725.1 Salvelinus fontinalis
ATTATCTGTGATAAGGTAACACCTGAACGTGCTCTCACCTGTTTCTAACCCTTTCTGGTCACCTATATACACATACACACACACACACACACGCACACACACACACACACACGCACGCACGCACGCACGCACGCACGCACGCACGCACGCACGCACACCCCCACGACCAGTTACCCCCAACATATAGTGCCCTCTAGTGTACAAAACAAGTATAAAAATAACCCTGGACAGATAACATACACACAACTCAATGGCTCCTACACACATTACATCATATTATGATTATAAGTGAATTATTATAAAACACACCTTCTTCTACTCTACTGTAAATTAGCCTCTCGTGTCATTTGCTTCAAAACGTCCATTTAAAATGTTGCTTCAACTATACCACAGGCCCAGTAGACACCGCCCCCCCCCCCCCCCCCCCCCCATCTCAGGGTCTGTCGCTAGAGGCTTCAACTATACCACAGGCCCAGTAGATGAAGACCTGCAGCCCCCCCCCCCCCCCCCCCCATCTCAGGGTCTGTCGCTAGAGGCTCCAACTATACCACAGGCCCAGTAGATGAAGACCTGCAGCCCCCCCCATCTCAGGGTCTGTCGCTAGAGGCTCCAACTATACCACAGGCCCAGTAGATGAAGACCTGCAGCCCCCCCCCCCCCCATCTCAGGGTCTGTCGCTAGAGGCTCCAACTATACCACAGGCCCAGTAGATGAAGACCTGCAGCCCCCCCCCATCTCAGGGTCTGTCGCTAGAGGCTAGGAGTCAGCGTGTATCCAGAGATATGCTACCAAGGCTGCGTTTACACAGGCAGAACAATTTAGCAAATACATACCTTTTGAGGACTTTCCAGACATCATAGAAGCACAGAAATTACACTCATGAGTTAGACAACAAATCTATTATGAGGAAATCACCTAAAGTTGCTGACTCCTTGAAAAAAGTTCGCTTGTAATTTTACCAACTACTTGAGACCGTACATTGCAAATCAAATCAAATCGTATTGGTCACATGGTTAGCAGATGTTAATGCGAGTGTAGCGAAATGCTTGTGCTTCTAGTTCCGACAATGCAGTAATAACCAACGAGTAATCTAACAATTTCACAACAACTACCTAATACACACAAATCTAAAGGGATGAATAAGAATATGTACATATAAATATATGGATGAGCGATGACTGAACGGCATAGGCAAGATGGTATAGAGTACAGTATATACATATGAGATGAGTAATGTAGGGTATGTAAACATAAAGTGGCATTATTTAAAGTGGCTAGTGATACATTTATTACATCCAATTATTAATTATTAAAGTGGCTAGAGATTTGAGTCAGTATGTTGGCAGCAGCCACTCAATGTTAGTGGTGGCTGTTTAACAGTCTGATGGCCTTGAGAGAGAGAAGCTGTTTTTCAGTCTCTCGGTCCCTGCTTTGATGCACCTGTACTGACCTCGCCTTCTGGATGATAGCGGGGTGAACAGGCAGTGGCTCGGGTGGTTGTTGTCCTTGATGATCTTTTATGGCCTTCCTGTGACATCGGGTGGTGTAGGTGTCCTGGAGGGCAGGTAGCAAGATGCAGTAGATGGTATAGACTCTCTACATAGACTATAGATGGTCTAGACTCTCTACATAGACTATAGATGGTATAGACTCTCTACATAGACTATAGATGGTATATACTATAGATGGTATAGACTCTCTACATTGACTATAGATGGTATAGACTCTCTACATAGACTATAGATGGTATAGACTCTCTACATAGACTATAGATGGTATAGACTCTCTACAAAGACTATAGATGGTATAGACTCTCTACATAGACTATAGATGGTATAGACTCTCTACATAGACTATAGATGGTATAGACTCTCTACATAGACTATAGATGGTATAGACTCTCTACATAGACTATAGATGGTATAGACTCTCTACATAGACTATAGATGGTATAGACTCTCTACATAGACTGTAGATGGTATAGACTCTCTACATAGACTATAGATGGTATAGACTCTCTACATAGACTATAGATGGTATAGACTCTCTACATAGACTATAGATGGTATAGACTCTCTACATAGACTATAGATGGTATAGACTCTCTACATAGACTATAGATGGTATAGACTATAGATGGTATAGACTCTCTACATAGACTATAGATGGTCTAGACTCTCTACATAGACTATAGATGGTATAGACTCTCTACATAGACTATAGATGGTATAGACTCTCTACATAGACTATAGATGGTATAGACTCTCTACATAGACTATAGATGGTATAGACTATCTACATATGCAGAGATATGCTAACCGAGGCAGCGTTTACACAGGCAGAACACTTTAGCTAAAGATCAGATCTGACTGGTTAAAAAGACAAATTAGTGGGGGGGATTAATAATCTGAATTAGGCTCCTGTGTAAACACAGCCCGTCTGAACCATGGATACACCGTCTGTGTCATTGTCCCCAACATAGGAGACTTAGTCTCTGCATTCAGATGATGATGCTGATGCTTGCTGTACAATGTACACAGTGTGTGTGCTTGGGAGAGAGAGAGAGAGATCATTATAACACTGAACAGAGACATATTAGGACATTTCTCTCTATTCTTTTGAAACGTCTGTGAGTGTAATGTTTACTGTTCATTCTTCGATTGTTTACTTTTGTTTATGATCTATTTCACTTGTAAACATATGTTTTGAATGCAAATAAAGTTAGATAGATAGATATATATATTTATATATAGATATATATATATATGAGAGAGAGAGAGAGAGAGAGAGAGAGAGAGAGAGAGAGAGAATCTGAAGTCAAATGTCTCCTGTTTGCTGATGTTCTGATGCTTCTGTCACCAACCAAGGAGGGCCTACAGCAGCACCTAGATCTGTCCCCAACCAAGGAGGGTCTACAGCAGCACCTAGATCTGTCCCCAACCAAGGAGGACCTACAGCAGCACCTAGATCTGTCCCCAACCAAGGAGGGCCTACAGCAGAACATATATCTGTCACCAACCAAGGAGGGCCTACAGCAGCACCTAGATCTGTCCCCAACCAAGGAGGGTCTACAGCAGCACCTAGATCTGTCCCCAACCAAGGAGGGTCTACAGCAGCACCTAGATCTGTCCCCAACCATGGAGGGCCTACAGCAGCACCTAGATCTGTCACCAACCAAGGAGGGCCTACAGCAGCACCTAGATCTGTCCCAACCAAGGAGGGTCTACAGCAGCACCTAGATCTGTCACCAACCAAGGAGGATCTACATCAGCACCTAGATCTTCTGCACAGATTCTGGGCCCTTACAGTACAGTACATATATATATATTTTTAATAAATGTATTTAACCAGGTAGCACGTCCGGTGAACAGGTCAGGGTTCCATAGCCGCAGGCAGAACAGTTGAAACTGGAGCAGCAGCACGTCCAGGTGGACTGGGGACAACAAGGAGTCATCAGGCCAGGTAGTCCTGAGGCATGGTCCTAGGGCTCAGGCCAAAGAGAGAAAGAAAGAATTAGAGAGAGCATACTTAAATTCACAAAGGACACCGGATAAGACAGGAGAAATACTCCAGATATAACAGACTGACCCTAGCCTCCCGACACATAAACTACTGCAGCATAAATACTGAAGGCTGAGACAGGAGGGGTCAGGAGACACTGTGGCCCCATCCGACGATACCCCCGGACAGGGCCAAACAGGCAGGATATAACCCCACCCACTTTGCTAAAGCACAGCCCCCACACCACTAGAGGGATATCTTCGACCACCAACTTACCATCCTGAGACAAGGCCGAGTATAGCCCACAAAGATCTCCGCCAAGGCACAAACCAAGGGGGGGCTCCAACCCGGACAGGAAGACCACGTCAGCGACTCAACCCACTCAAGTGACGCACCCCTCCTAGGGACGGCATGAAAGAGCACCAGTAAGCCAGTGACTCAGCCCCTGTATTAGAGTTAGAGGCAGAGAATCCCAGTGGAGAGAGGGGAACCGGCCAGGCAGAGACAGCAAGGGCGGTTCCTTGCTAGAACCCATTGCCCTTTATGGTTGTGAGTCTGGGGTCTGGGGTCCACTCACCAACCAAGAATTCACAAAATAGGACAAACACCAAATTGAGACTCTGCATGCAGAATTCTGCAACAATATCCTCAGTGTACAACGTAAAACACCAAATAATGCATGCAGAGCCAATATCCGCTAATTATCAAAATCCAGAAAAGAGACGTTAAATTCTACAACCACCTAAAAGGAAGAGATGCCCAAACATTCCACAACAAAACCATCACCCACAGAGAGATGAACCTGGAGAAGAGTCCCCGTAGCAAGCTGGTCCTGGGGCTCTGTTCACAAACACAAACAGACCCCACAGAGCCCCAGGACAGCAACACAATTAGACCCAACCAAATCATGAGAAAACTAAAAGATAATTACTTGACACGTTGGAAAGAAATAACAAAAAAACAGAGCAAACTAGAATGTTATTTGGCCCTAAACAGAGAGTACACAGTGGCAGAATACCTGACCACTGTGACTGACCCAAACTTAATGAAAGCTTTGACTATGTACAGACTCAGTGAGCCTTGCTATTGAGAAAGGCAGCAGTAGGCAGACCTGGCTCTCAAGAGAAGACAGGCTATGTGCACACTGCCCACAAAATGAGGTGGAAACTGAGCTGCACTTCCTAACTTCCTGCCAAATGTATGACCATATTAGAGACAGATATTTCCCTCACATTACACAGACCCACAAAGAATTCGAAAACAAGCCCGGTTTTGATCAACTCTATTGGATGAAATATCACAGTGTTCCATCACAGCAGCAAGATGTGTGACCTGTTGCCACAAGAAAAGGTCAACCAGTGAAGAACAAACACCATTGTAAATAAAACCCATATTTATGCTTATTTATTTTCCCTTTTGTACTTTAACTATTTGCACATCATTACAACACTGCATATAGACATAATATGACATTTGAAATGTCTTTATTATTTTGGAACTTCTGTGAGTGTAATGTTTACTGTTCATTTTTATTGTTTATTTCACCTTTGTATATTATCTACCTCACTTGCTTTGGCAATGTTAACATATGTTTCCCCTTGAATTGAATAGTGAGAGAGAGAGAGAGAGAGAGAGAGAGAGAGAGAGAGAGAGAGAGAGAGAGTGAGAGAGAGAGAGAGAGAGAGAGAGAGAGTGAGAGAGAGAGAGACAGAGAGAGAGAAAGAGAGAGAGAGAGACAGAGAGAGTGAGAGAGAGAGACAGAGAGATAGAGAGTGAGAGAGACAGAGAGAGTGATAGAGAGAGAGAGACACACACACAAATAGAGAGAGAGAGACACAGAGAGTGAGAGAGAGAGAGACAGAAAGAGAGAGAGAGTGAGAGAGACAGAGAGAGTGATAGAGAGAGAGACACACACACACACAAAGAGAGAGAGAGAGAGAGACACACAGAGAGACAGAGAGCGAGAGAAAGGTCAGTCGGGATGAGCGGAGGTTGACTCCTGGTGACGTCACGCAGAGACGGAGAGAGCAGGGGGAAAGGAGGAGGCAGACAGAATGGCTGCCCAGTGCCGCAGCTCCAAATGCACCGTAGAAAGGAAAGGATTCAGGCGGGAACTCGATACCTGGCGGCACAAACTGATCAACTGCGTGGGTAAGAAGATCCTAGGCATATTTTTTAATGGCTTTTGACTTGGAAGCGATTACATCCCCAAAGTACAAAAGGGAAGATCCGCAACAAGAGTTAAACCCGGTTTAGCTGTAACGTTAGCCGCTAATGCTAGATACCTTTGCAATCTGCCTTAACTGCAGGTAACTAACGTTAGCATGTCCATGTCGGTTGGCTCCATTTTCTTTGTCCTGTCTTGGCTGTTTCAATGTATGTCCCGTAACCCCCCCGGCAGAAGTCGTATCCGTGATTTCTAGCAGCTAGCATGCTAACTAGTTGGATCAGGTTAGCTAGCTAACATGTTTGTTATGGTTACCATTACTAGCTACCGTTCGAGTCAAGAGGCTTTATTGTCACGGGGGAAACATGTTTACATTGGCGAAACAAGTGAAATTAACAAACCCAAGTGAGAAAACACAACATTAACAAAAAAACATAGAAATGAACGGTAAACATTTCACTCAAACGGGTTTAAAAATAGATAGACATTTTCATACTAATTTGTATAGCTAACGTGTAGTTAGGATTGCGTTATATTGTCGATAAGTATCCCAGCTAACGTTTAGTTGTTAGTAAAACATGTTAGAATAACAGTTTCGTGCTATACAGTTGTTTTTATAGGTTATGTTAGCTAGCCAGCTGTTAAATATGTAGCTAGACATTGACAACCGTGATTTGTACCGGCTAATGTTTAGGTTATTTTGGGGAAGGGGGTTGTGAGTGTAACGTTAGCTAGCTAGCTAATGTTACCAATAGGGTTGCCAGGTCAAGTTCAAATATTTAGCCAAATGACCAGCTAAAAGGCCTGAACTAGCCCACCTCCTTTTTTTATGCAAGAGAGGAGTTGCCACATTTGTACAATAAACACTTTACTTGTAACTTGTAATGATGTTAGAAGCAAAATTCGTTTTTCATGAAAATAATTATTGCAAATTTAATAAACAAATGTTGACTATGTCGCAAGAGAAAATATAATTCACCCTTAATTTAAACTCACCAGATTTTTTAATCCATCCATGTATGTCAATTTAATTTGTTTGACTGCTGTGATTGAAGAAATAAGGCATGAGGAGGTATGGTATATGGCCAATATATCACGGTTAAGGGTTGTTCTTTAAACGCTCTGCATGGTCAAAGCAATGTCTGCAGTGGCCGAACAGCATTTACTGTGATACGGCCTCAGCAGAAGTCAGGGGCATTCAGACTTCTTACGAGCAGCGCTGTTGTGAAGGAAGTGAGTTTGTGTTTATACAGGAACTCCCGCCCCCCACCTACCATCAACCTGTCATGTCAATGTGGAGCTATTACGAAGCCCTCCGCATTGTAACAACATTTGGGAGGGATGTGGTATGGAACTCAATTTGGCCTCTCCGCAATCGCCTCACTCCCTCCGTATAGCGCCTCCGACCACATTTTCGAATCGAGAATAAATTGGCTTTAAGCGTGATGCTTAAAGTCAAGTGCAGCTGGCCCAGAACAGAGGTGACTCTCTTGCCTTGTCTTGCCTTTTCAAAAAATATATGTAGTTCTGTCCTTGAGCTGTTCTTGTCTATTGATGTTCTGTATTATGTTATAATGCTTTGTGTGGAACCCCAGGAAGAGTAGCTGCTGCTTTTGCAACAGCTAATGGGGATCCTAATAAAATACCAAAATACCAAGTGTCTGGATACAGCCGTTAGCCGTGGTATATGGGGCCATCTACCACAAACCACCATGTTACGACTACAAACGGTTACAAATGGCCCATTTGCGAGTTCGACTTGTCATTTCAATAGGCATAGACAACACATGATACACACACACACACACGCGCACACGCACACACACACACTCTTGTTTGAGATAGTCTACAGTAGTCAAGATGTAAACTGAATGATGTAGCAGCCTCCATAGTTCAAATAAACAAATGTATTAAACATGAATAGCGAGGCCATTATTATTATTGTTTTTTTTTGTTGAGATGCTTGTCCCCCCCCCCCCCCCCCCCCCCAGTAGTAGAATGCTGGAATAGACTATTGAGGATGAAGGTCATTTCAATCACTTCATTAAATAGGAAATAATATGCATATGAACTGAGGGTGCTTGTCAACAACAGCCAGTTTTTGACAAGGCTTTCGACTCTGTCAATCACCGTATTCTTATCGGCAGACTCAACAGCCTCGGTTTCTCTAATGACTGCCTCGCCTGGTTCACCAACTACTTCTCAGATAGAGTTCAGTGTGTCAAATCGGAGGGCCTGTTGTCCGGACCTCTGGCAGTCTCTATGGGGGTAACACAGGGTTCAATTCTCGGGCCGACTCTTTTCTCTGTATCTATCAATGATGTTGCTCTTGCTGCTGGTGATTCTCTGATCCACCTCTACGCAGACGACACCATTCTGTATACTTCTGGCCCTTCTTTGGACACTGTGTTATTAACAAACCTCCAAACGAGCTTCAACGCCATACAATACTCCTTCCGCGGCCTCCAACTGCTCTTAAATGCTAGTAAAACCAAATGCTCTTCAACCGATTGCTGCCTGCACGACTATTATTTAATTTAACCTTTTATTTAACAAGGCAAGTCAGTTAAGAACAAATTCTTATTTACAATGACGGCATACCGGGGAACAGTGGGTTAACTGCCTTGTTCGGGGGCGGAACGACAGATTTATACCCTGTCAGCTCGGGGGATTCGATCTAGCAACCTTTTGGTTACTAGTCCAACGCTCTAACCACTAGGCTTCCTGCCTCCTCTAACCACTAGGCTTCCTGCCTCCTCTAACCACTAGGCTACCTGCCTCCTCTAACCACTAGACCACCTGCCTCCTCTAACCACTAGACCACCTGCCTCCTCTAACCACTAGACCACCTGCCTCCTCTAACCACTAGGCTACCTGCCTCCTCTAACCACTAGGCTACCTGCCTCCTCTAACCACTAGGCTACCTGCCTCCTCTAACCACTAGGCTACCTGCCTCCTCTAACCACTAGGCTACCTGTCTCCTCTAACCACTAGGCTACCTGTCTCCTCTAACCACTAGGCTACCTGCCTCCTCTAACCACTAGGCTACCTGCCTCCTCTAACCGCTAGGCTACCTGCCTCCTCTAACCGCTAGGCTACCTGTCTCCTCTAACCGCTAGGCTACCTGCCACCTCTAACCGCTAGGCTACCTGCCACCTCTAACCGCTAGGCTACCTGCCTCCTCTAACCGCTAGGCTACCTGCCTCCTCTAACCGCTAGGCTACCTGCCTCCTCTAACCGCTAGGCTACCTGCCTCCTCTAACCGCTAGGCTACCTGCCTCCTCTAACCGCTAGGCTACCTGCCTCCTCTAACCGCTAGGCTACCTGTCTCCTCTAACCGCTAGGCCAACCTGCCTCCTCTAACCGCTAGGCTACCTGCCTCCTCTAACCGCTAGGCTACCTGCCTCCTCTAACCGCTAGGCTACCTGCCTCCTCTAACCGCTAGGCTACCTGCCTCCTCTAACCGCTAGGCTACCTGCCTCCTCTAACCGCTAGGCTACCTGCCTCCTCTAACCGCTAGGCTACCTGCCTCCTCTAACCACTAGGCTACCTGCCTCCCTCCTCTAACCACTAGGCTACCTGCCTCCCTCCTCTAACCACTAGGCTACCTGCCTCCCTCCTCTAACCACTAGGCTACCTGCCTCCCTCCTCTAACCACTAGGCTACCTGCCTCCCTCCTCTAACCACTAGGCTACCTGCCTCCTCTAACCACCAGGCTACCTGCCTCCTCTAACCACTAGGCTACCTGCCTCCTCTAACCACTAGGCTACCTGCCTCCTCTAACCACTAGGCTACCTGCCTCCTCTAACCACTAGGCTACCTGCCTCCTCTAACCACTAGGCTACCTGCCTCCTCTAACCACTAGGCTACCTGCCTCCTCTAACCACTAGGCTACCTGCCGCCTCTAACCACTAGGCTACCTGCCTCCTCTAACCACTAGGCTACCTGCCTCCTCTAACCACTAGGCTACCTGCCTCCTCTAACCACTAGGCTACCTGCCTCCTCTAACCACTAGGCTACCTGCCTCCTCTAACCACTAGGCTACCTGCCTCCTCTAACCACTAGGCTACCTGCCTCCTCTAACCACTAGGCTACCTGCCTCCTCTAACCACTAGGCTACCTGCCTCCTCTAACCACTAGGCTACCTGCCTCCTCTAACCACCAGGCTACCTGCCTCCTCTAACCACCAGGCTACCTGCCTCCTCTAACCACCAGGCTACCTGCCTCCTCTAACCACGAGGCTACCTGCCTCCTCTAACCACCAGGCTACCTGCCTCCTCTAACCACGAGGCTACCTGCCTCCTCTAACCACTAGGCTACCTGCCTCCTCTAACCACTAGGCTACCTGCCTCCTGTAACCACGAGGCTACCTGCCTCTCCTCTAACCACGAGGCTACCTGTCTCCTCTAACCACGAGGCTACCTGCCTCCTCTAACCACGAGGCTACCTGCCTCCTCTAACCACGAGGCTACCTGCCTCCTCTAACCACGAGGCTACCTGCCTCCTCTAACCACGAGGCTACCTGCCTCCTCTAACCACGAGGCTACCTGCCTCCTCTAACCACGAGGCTACCTGCCTCCTCTAACCACGAGGCTACCTGCCTCCTCTAACCACGAGGCTACCTGCCTCCTCTAACCACGAGGCTACCTGCCTCCTCTAACCACGAGGCTACCTGTCTCCTCTAACCACGAGGCTACCTGCCTCCTCTAACCACGAGGCTACCTGCCTCCTCTAACCACTAGGCTACCTGCCTCCTCTAACCACTAGGCTACCTGCCTCCTCTAACCACTAGGCTACCTGCCTCCTCTAACCACGAGGCTACCTGCCTCCTCTAACCACGAGGCTACCTGTCTCCTCTAACCACGAGGCTACCTGCCTCCTCTAACCACGAGGCTACCTGCCTCCTCTAACCACGAGGCTACCTGCCTCCTCTAACCACGAGGCTACCTGCCTCCTCTAACCACGAGGCTACCTGCCTCCTCTAACCACGAGGCTACCTGCCGCCTCTAACCACGAGGCTACCTGTCTCCTCTAACCACTAGGCTACCTGTCTCCTCTAACCACTAGGCTACCTGTCTCCTCTAACCACTAGGCTACCTGTCTCCTCTAACCACTAGGCTACCTGTCTCCTCTAACCACTAGGCTACCTGTCTCCTCTAACCACTAGGCTACCTGCCTCTCCTCTAACCACTAGGCTACCTGCCTCTCCTCTAACCACTAGGCTACCTGCCTCCTCTAACCACTAGGCTACCTGCCTCCTCTAACCACTAGGCTACCTGCCTCCTCTAACCACTAGGCTACCTGCCTCCTCTAACCACTAGGCTACCTGCCTCCTCTAACCACTAGGCTACCTGTCTCCTCTAACCACGAGGCTACCTACCTGTCTCCTCTAACCACGAGGCTACCTACCTGTCTCCTCTAACCACTAGGCTACCTGCCTCCTCTAACCACTAGGCTACCTGTCTCCTCAAACCACTAGGCTACCTGTCTCCTCAAACCACGAGGCTACCTACCTGTCTCCTCAAACCACGAGGCTACCTACCTGTCTCCTCAAACCACGAGGCTACCTACCTGTCTCCTCAAACCACTAGGCTACCTGTCTCCTCTAACCACTAGGCTACCTGCCTCCTCTAACCACTAGGCTACCTGCCTCACCTCTACCTGTCGTTGACAGTATATTCCTTTGTGTTGTGCAGGGTTCGAGAGCATTCTGGAGGGAATCTATGGCCCGTTGCTGCTCAGAGACCTCAATATTTTTGATGGTGAGTGTCAGTGTGTGTGTGTGTGTGTGTGTGTGTGTGTGTGTGTGTGTGGGTGTATGAATTTGCGTACAAGTATTTTTGTGTTATACATGAGTCTTGTCTTTGACGTGATCGTGTGTGTGTTTGCCCCCAGTTGGTACGACTGAGACTTTATTGTGTGTGTGTGTGTGTGTGTGTGTGCGTGTGCGTGTGCGTGTGCGTGTGCGTGTGTGTGTGTTTCCCCAGACTGTGAACCAGAGGAGCTAGAGGACTGGGCAGTGAAGGCCAGTTGTTCCTTCTGCAGCCTGCTGATCAATGTAAGTTCAACTTCATGATACAAACGCACTGCTATTTTCTGTCTTGATTTACTTCCAGCTCTCACGGAAAAGCTTTCAGTTAGTTCCAGCTCTCACGGGAACACTTTCAGTTTAGTTCCAGCTCTCGCGGAAACGCTTTCAGTTAGTTCCAGCTCTCACGGGAACACTTTCAGTTTAGTTCCAGCTCTCGCGGAAACGCTTTCAGTTAGTTCCAGCTCTCACGGGAACACTTTCAGTTTAGTTCCAGCTCTCGCGGAAACGCTTTCAGTTAGTTCCAGCTCTCACGGGAGAGCTTTCAGTTAGTTCCAGCTCTCACGGGAACACTTTCAGTTTAGTTCCAGCTCTCGCGGGAGAGCTTTCAGTTAGTTCCAGCTCTCACGGGAACACTTTCAGTTAGTTCCAGCTCTCACGGGAACACTTTCAGTTTAGTTCCAGCTCTCGCGGAAACGCTTTCAGTTAGTTCCAGCTCTCACGGGAACACTTTCAGTTTAGTTCCAGCTCTCGCGGAAACGCTTTCAGTTAGTTCCAGCTCTCACGGGAACACTTTCAGTTTAGTTCCAGCTCTCGCGGAAACGCTTTCAGTTAGTTCCAGCTCTCACGGGAGAGCTTTAGTTTAGTTCATTTATATCCGCTTTACTGGGTTTCTCTGTCAGTCACTGAATGTTTGCAGCTGTCGTCGTCCAGGTGACTTTGGTTGTGGTCCGCTGCTCAGACGTTGCGTTATGATGTGGTTAGCTGATACATAAAATATGGATCCAGACGTTGTAAGATCTGGCAGGCGTCAGCGCCGCCTGGGTAGAGGAACGCGCCCTACGCCGCCTGGGTAGAGGAACGCGCCCTACGCCGTTTGGGCAGAGGAACGCGCCCTACGCCGTCTGGTGTGGCTTGTATGTGTTGTTATGACATTGTCTCTTCCTCTTCTAATAGGACCATGTCCCAGTGGCCGCCTCCCCCCTGCCCTCCCCCTCAGACGACACGCCCGTCCAAGCCCCTTCCCTCTCGGACAGCAGCCTATCAGCTCACAGGTTCCTCCACGCTGTGTTCCATAAGAAAGGTGAGTCCCCGTCCAATCAGAACAGAGACGACGGCTGGCATTTACACTCTAATGCTAACAACGCCACGTAGCATCGTTGGCTACCTGGTTCATACATGCTAGAGAAATGTACGTAGACAGTGTATATACCTGTGATTGATTGTCTGTCCATGCCAGAGCTGGCGTCCAGCGGAGACCCTAACGTTCCTCTGGTGGCCCAGGAACTGATGAGGAGGATGGTCAGGCAGTTCGCTATGGAGTACGCCTCCAAGACACACCTTACCACCTCTACCATCACGGGCTCCCAGCAGTCTGGCCTCGACACACCGCTAGACCTCACTGTGACACGGAACCAGGAGGAGGAACCCACAACAGGTAGAGAACCCGACAGGACTTAGAACCCACACCAGGTAGAGAACCAACACCAGGGAGAGGACCCAACAGGACCTAGAACCAACACCAGGTAGAGAACCCAACAGGACCTAGAACCAATACCAGGTAGAGAACCCAACAGGACTTAGAACCAATACCAGATAGAGAACCCAATAGGACTTATAACCCACACCAGGTAGAGAACCCAACAGGACCTAGAACCAATACCAGGTAGAGAACCCAACAGGACTTAGAACCCACACCAGGTAGAGAACCCAACAGGACTTAGAACCAATACCAGGTAGAGAACCCAACAGGACTTAGAACCCACACCAGGTAGAGAACCCAACAGGACCGAGAGCCACACATCTCCAACTAGTTGTCTGGCCTCTGACTAACTAGTTGTCTGGCCTCTGACTAACTAGTTGTCTGGCCTCTGACTGACTAGTTGTCTGGCCTCTGACTGACTAGTTGTCTGGCCTCTGACTGACTAGTTGTCTGGCCTCTGACTGACTAGTTGTCTGGCCTCTGACTGACTAGTTGTCTGGCCTCTGACTGACTAGTTGTCTGGCCTCTGACTGACTAGTTGTCTGGCCTCTGACTGACTAGTTGTCTGGCCTCTGACTGACTAGTTGTCTGGCCTCTGACTGACTAGTTGTCTGGCCTCTGACTGACTAGTTGTCTGGCCTCTGACTGACTAGTTGTCTGACCACTGACTAGTTGTCTGGCCTCTGACTGACTAGTTGTCTGGCCTCTGACTGACTAGTTGTCTGACCTCTGACTGACTAGTTGTCTGACCACTGACTAGTTGTCTGGCCTCTGACTGACTAGTTGTCTGGCCTCTGACTAGTTGACTGACCACTGACTAGTTGCGTGACCTCTGACTAGTTGTCTGGCCTCTGACTGACTAGTTGTCTGACCTCTGACTAGTTGACTGACCACTGACTAGTTGCGTGACCTCTGACTAGTTGTCTGGCCTCTGACTGACTAGTTGTCTGACCTCTGACTAGTTGACTGACCACTGACTAGTTGCGTGACGTCTAACTAGTTGTCTGACTACTGACTAGTTGTCTGGCCTCTGACTGACTAGTTGTCTGGCCTCTGACTAACTAGTTGTCTGACCACTGACTAGTTGTCTGGCCTCTGACTGACTAGTTGTCTGGCCTCTGACTAACTAGTTGTCTGACCACTGACTAGTTGTCTGGCCTCTGACTAACTAGTTGTCTGACTACTGACTAGTTGTCTGACCACTGACTAGTTGCGTGACCTCTGACTAGTTGTCTGACCTCTAACTAGTTGTCTGATTCCTCCCGTAGCGGACAGTGTGCTCGACCTCTCCAAGCGGAACTCTGCCAGCTCCGCCTCCACGTCACCCACCATTCACAAAGCCTCAGGGTGAGTGTCTCTCCTCTCATTGGTCCATAATGTCCTTACTAGCACGCTACTTAGTATGCATAGCCAATAGATGTAACCTCAGCTATTCAGACTGACACACAGAAACAAGTGGAACTAGTTACTGGGGGGGGGGGGGGTCTGTAACCTCAGCTATTCAGACTGACACAGAAACAAGTGGAACTAGTTACTGGGGGGGGGGGGGGGGGGGGTGTAACCTCAGCTATTCAGACTGACACACAGAAACAAGTGGAACTAATTACTGGGGGGGGGGGGGGTGTGTAACCTCAGCTATTCAGACTGACACACAGAAACAAGTGGAACTAGTTACTGGGGGGGGGGGGGGGGGGGGGGGGATCTGTAACCTCAGCTATTCAGACTGACACACAGAAACAAGTGGAACTAGTTACTGGGGGGGGTGTGTAACCTCAGCTATTCAGACTGACACACAGAAACAAGTGGAACTAGTTACTGGGGGGGGGGGGGGGGGGTCTGTAACCTCAGCTATTCAGACTGACACACAGAAACAAGTGGAACTAGTTACTGGGGGGGGGGGGGGGTCTGTAACCTCAGCTATTCAGACTGACACACAGAAACAAGTGGAACTAGTTACTGGGGGGGGGGGGGGGGGGTCTGTAACCTCAGCTATTCAGACTGACACACAGAAACAAGTGGAACTAGTTACTGGGGGGGGGGGGGGGGGGGTCTGTAACCTCAGCTATTCAGACTGACACACAGAAACAAGTGGAACTAGTTACTGGGGGGGGGGGGGGGTTCTGTAACCTCAGCTATTCAGACTGACACACAGATACAAGTGGAACTAGTTACTGGGGGGGGGGCGGGGGGGTCTGTAACCTCAGCTATTCAGACTGACACACAGAAACAAGTGGAACTAGTTACTGGGGGGGGGGGGGGGGGGTCTGTAACCTCAGCTATTCAGACTGACACACAGAAACAAGTGGAACTAGTTACTGGGGGGGGGGGGGGGGGTCTGTAACCTCAGCTATTCAGACTGACACACAGAAACAAGTGGAACTAGTTACTGGGGGGGGGGGGGGGGTTCTGTAACCTCAGCTATTCAGACTGACACACAGATACAAGTGGAACTAGTTACTGGGGGGGGGGCGGGGGGGTCTGTAACCTCAGCTATTCAGACTGACACACAGAAACAAGTGGAACTAGTTACTGGGGGGGGGCGGGGGGGGGGTCTGTAACCTCAGCTATTCTGACTGACACACAGAAACAAGTGGAACTAGTTACTGGGGGGGGGGGGGGGGGGGGGGGTCTGTAACCTCAGCTATTCAGACTGACACACAGAAACAAGTGGAACTAGTTACAGGGGGGGGGGGGGGGGGGGGGGTCTGTAACCTCAGCTATTCAGACTGACACACAGAAACAAGTGGAACTAGTTACTGGGGGGGGGGGGGGGGGGTCTGTAACCTCAGCTATTCAGACTGACACACAGAAACAAGTGGAACTAGTTACTGTGGGTGGGGGGGGGGGGGTCTGTAACCTCAGCTATTCAGACTGACACACAGAAACAAGTCGAACTAGTTACTGGGGGGGGGGTCTGTAACCTCAGCTATTCAGACTGACACACAGAAACAAGTGGAACTAGTTACTGGGGGGGGGCGGGGGGGGTCTGTAACCTCAGCTATTCTGACTGACACACAGAAACAAGTGGAACTAGTTACTGGGGGGGGGTCTGTAACCTCAGCTATTCAGACTGACACACAGAAACAAGTGGAACTAGTTACTGGGGGGGGGGCGGGGGGGTCTGTAACCTCAGCTATTCAGACTGACACACAGAAACAAGTGGAACTAGTTACTGGGGGGGGGGGGGGGGGTCTGTAACCTCAGCTATTCAGACTGACACACAGAAACAAGTGGAACTAGATACTGGGGGGGGGGGGGGGTCTGTAACCTCAGCTATTCAGACTGACACACAGAAACAAGTGGAACTAGATACTGGGGGGGGGGGGGGGTCTGTAACCTCAGCTATTCAGACTGACACACAGAAACAAGTGGAACTAGTTACTGGGGGGGGGGGGGGGGGTCTGTAACCTCAGCTATTCAGATTGACACACAGAAACAAGTGGAACTAGTTACTGGGGGGGGGGGGGTCTGTAACCTCAGCTATTCAGACTGACACACAGAAACAAGTGGAACTAGTTACTGGGGGGGGTCTGTAACCTCAGCTATTCAGACTGACACACAGAAACAAGTGGAACTAGTTACTGGGGGGGGGGCGGGGGGGGTCTGTAACCTCAGCTATTCAGACTGACACACAGAAACAAGTGGAACTAGTTACTGGGGGGGGGGGGGGGGGGTCTGTAACCTCAGCTATTCAGACTGACACACAGAAACAAGTGGAACTAGATACTGGGGGGGGGGTCTGTAACCTCAGCTATTCAGACTGACACACAGGAACAAGTGGAACTAGTTACTGGGGGGGGGGGGGGGGGGTCTGTAACCTCAGCTATTCAGACTGACACACAGAAACAAGTGGAACTAGTTACTGGGGGGGGGGGGGGGGTCTGTAACCTCAGCTATTCAGACTGACACACAGAAACAAGTGGAACTAGATACTGGGGGGGGGGTCTGTAACCTCAGCTATTCAGACTGACACACAGAAACAAGTGGAACTAGTTACTGGGGGGGGGGGAGGGTCTGTAACCTCAGCTATTCAGACTGACACACAGAAACAAGTGGAACTAGATACTGGGGGGGGGGTCTGTAACCTCAGCTATTCAGACTGACACACAGAAACAAGTGGAACTAGTTACTGGGGGGGGGGGGGGGGGTCTGTAACCTCAGCTATTCAGACTGACACACAGAAACAAGTGGAACTAGATACTGGGGGGGGGGGTCTGTAACCTCAGCTATTCAGACTGACACACAGAAACAAGTGGAACTAGTTACTGGGGGGGGGGGGGGGGGGTCTGTAACCTCAGCTATTCAGACTGACACACAGAAACAAGTGGAACTAGTTACTGGGGGGGGGGGGGGGTCTGTAACCTCAGCTATTCAGATTGACACACAGAAACAAGTGGAACTAGTTACTGGGGGGGGGGGGTCTGTAACCTCAGCTATTCAGACTGACACACAGAAACAAGTGGAACTAGTTACTGGGGGGGGGGTCTGTAACCTCAGCTATTCAGACTGACACACAGAAACAAGTGGAACTAGTTACTGGGGGGGGGGGGGGGGGGTCTGTAACCTCAGCTATTCAGACTGACACACAGAAACAAGTGGAACTAGTTACTGGGGGGGGGGGGGGGGGTCTGTAACCTCAGCTATTCAGACTGACACACAGAAACAAGTGGAACTAGATACTGGGGGGGGGGGTCTGTAACCTCAGCTATTCAGACTGACACACAGAAACAAGTGGAACTAGATACTGGGGGGGGGGGGGGGGGGTCTGTAACCTCAGCTATTCAGACTGACACACAGAAACAAGTGGAACTAGTTACTGGGGGGGGGGGGGGGTGTCTGTAACCTCAGCTATTCAGACTGACACACAGAAACAAGTGGAACTAGTTACTGGGGGGGGGGGGGGGTCTGTAACCTCAGCTATTCAGACTGACACACAGAAACAAGTGGAACTAGTTACTGGGGGGGGGGGGGGGGGTCTGTAACCTCAGCTATTCAGATTGACACACAGAAACAAGTGGAACTAGTTACTGGGGGGGGGGTCTGTAACCTCAGCTATTCAGACTGACACACAGAAACAAGTGGAACTAGTTACTGGGGGGGGGGTCTGTAACCTCAGCTATTCAGACTGACACACAGAAACAAGTGGAACTAGTTACTGGGGGGGGGGGGGGGTCTGTAACCTCAGCTATTCAGACTGACACACAGAAACAAGTGGAACTAGTTACTGGGGGGGGGGGGGGTCTGTAACCTCAGCTATTCAGACTGACACACAGAAACAAGTGGAACTAGTTACTGGGGGGGGGTCTGTAACCTCAGCTATTCAGACTGACACACAGAAACAAGTGGAACTAGTTACTGGGGGGGGGGGGGGTCTGTAACCTCAGCTATTCAGACTGACACACAGAAACAAGTGGAACTAGTTACTGGGGGGGGGGGGGGGGGGGTCTGTAACCTCAGCTATTCAGACTGACACACAGAAACAAGTGGAACTAGATACTGGGGGGGGGGTCTGTAACCTCAGCTATTCAGACTGACACACAGAAACAAGTGGAACTAGTTACTGGGGGGGGGGGGGGGGGGGGTCTGTAACCTCAGCTATTCAGACTGACACACAGAAACAAGTGGAACTAGTTACTGGGGGGGGGGGGTCTGTAACCTCAGCTATTCAGACTGACACACAGAAACAAGTGGAACTAGATACTGGGGGGGGGGGGGGGGTCTGTAACCTCAGCTATTCAGACTGACACACAGAAACAAGTGGAACTAGATACTGGGGGGGGGGGGTCTGTAACCTCAGCTATTCAGACTGACACACAGAAACAAGTGGAACTAGTTACTGGGGGGGTCTGTAACCTCAGCTATTCAGACTGACACACAGAAACAAGTGGAACTAGATACTGGGGGGGGGGGGGGTCTGTAACCTCAGCTATTCAGACTGACACACAGAAACAAGTGGAACTAGTTACTGGGGGGGGGGGGGGGGGGGGGGTCTGTAACCTCAGCTATTCAGACTGACACACAGAAACAAGTGGAACTAGTTACGGGTGGGGGGGGGGGGGGTCTAACCTCAGCTATTCAGACTGACACACAGAAACAAGTGGAACTAGTTACTGGGGGGGGGGGGGGGGGTCTGTAACCTCAGCTATTCAGACTGACACACAGAAACAAGTGGAACTAGTTACTGGGGGGGGGGGTCTGTAACCTCAGCTATTCAGACTGACACACAGAAACAAGTGGAACTAGTTACTGGGGGGGGTCTGTAACCTCAGCTATTCAGACTGACACACAGAAACAAGTGGAACTAGTTACTGGGGGGGGGGGGGGTGTCTGTAACCTCAGCTATTCAGACTGACACACAGAAACAAGTGGAACTAGTTACTGGGGGGGGGGGGGGGTCTGTAACCTCAGCTATTCAGACTGACACACAGAAACAAGTGGAACTAGTTACTGGGGGGGGGGTCTGTAACCTCAGCTATTCAGACTGACACACAGAAACAAGTGGAACTAGATACTGGGGGGGGGGTCTGTAACCTCAGCTATTCAGACTGACACACAGAAACAAGTGGAACTAGTTACTGGGGGGGGGGGGGGGGGGGGTCTGTAACCTCAGCTATTCAGATTGACACACAGAAACAAGTGGAACTAGTTACTGGGGAGGGGGGGTCTGTAACCTCAGCTATTCAGACTGACACACAGAAACAAGTGGAACTAGTTACTGGGGGGGGGGGGGGGGGGGGGGTCTGTAACCTCAGCTATTCAGACTGACACACAGAAACAAGTGGAACTAGTTACTGGGGGGGGGGGGGGGTCTGTAACCTCAGCTATTCAGACTGACACACAGAAACAAGTGGAACTAGATACTGGGGGGGGGGGGGGGGGTCTGTAACCTCAGCTATTCAGACTGACACACAGAAACAAGTGGAACTAGATACTGGGGGGGGGGGGGTCTGTAACCTCAGCTATTCAGACTGACACACAGAAACAAGTGGAACTAGTTACTGGGGGGGGGGTCTGTAACCTCAGCTATTCAGACTGACACACAGAAACAAGTGGAACTAGTTACTGGGGGGGGGGGTCTGTAACCTCAGCTATTCAGACTGACACACAGAAACAAGTGGAACTAGTTACTGGGGGGGGGGGGGGGGGGTCTGTAACCTCAGCTATTCAGACTGACACACAGAAACAAGTGGAACTAGTTACTGGGGGGGGGGTCTGTAACCTCAGCTATTCAGACTGACACACAGAAACAAGTGGAACTAGTTACTGGGGGGGGGGGGGGTCTGTAACCTCAGCTATTCAGACTGACACACAGAAACAAGTGGAACTAGTTACTGGGGGGGGGGGGGGGGTCTGTAACCTCAGCTATTCAGACTGACACACAGAAACAAGTGGAACTAGTTACTGGGGGGGGGGGGGTGGTCTGTAACCTCAGCTATTCAGACTGACACACAGAAACAAGTGGAACTAGTTACTGGGGGGGGGGGGGTGGTCTGTAACCTCAGCTATTCAGACTGACACACAGAAACAAGTGGAACTAGTTACTGGGGGGGGGGTCTGTAACCTCAGCTATTCAGACTGACACACAGAAACAAGTGGAACTAGTTACTGGGGGGGGGGTCTGTAACCTCAGCTATTCAGACTGACACACAGAAACAAGGGGAACTACTTACTGGGGGGGGTCTGTAACCTCAGCTACTGGTGGGGGGGGGGGGTGAGACAGCGTAACATCACAGACTGGAGTGGATTAAACTACACTGCAAACCTCTCTTCATGTGACAGACGCACAGAGATGATGTCACGCCCTTTCTTCATGTGACAGACGCACAGAGATGATGTCACTCCCTTTCTACTTGTGACATATGACAGGCAGAGATGATGTCACTCACAGCCGACGAAGTCACAGATCACAACAGGACCGTTGGAAGTTATGTCACCAACACAACAAAAAGGAATCGCCCCCCCCATCCCCTTGCCTCCCTCACCCCCCCTCCCTGATCCTGACGCTGGTGTTTGGTCCTCCGTCCCACTAGGAGGCAGCAGCAGCGTTGGGGAGCAGCCGGGGCGTACCAGAGCGAGGGACACCATGCCCAGAGGTCCAGCGAGCTGTCCGAGGGGCTGCTGTCCAAGGCTCTGAGAGACGTGAGGTCTGGTTATCTCCAGGAGAACAGAGCTGTCCTTCTCTACGGGATCCCCCCTGGAATCCTGCGCTCACAGCTGGAGGGGGAGGATGTGACCTCGCAGGACGCGATGTCGTCGGCGCACGGCGAGGAGGCGCGGCTGGTGTTGCAGAGGGTGGCGGTCTGGGCGGAGCTGGGAGCGAGGGAGGAGAACGGAGAGACGCTCTTCCTCCCGTCCTCTTCGTCCTGTCTGAGCCAGCGTGGCCTGCGGAGGGCTTTGTCCCGGTCTCCACCCCCCCAGCTCAGAGAGGAGCCCCCCCTCCGTATCCCCCGGGTCATATCGCGCTCCAGACCAGCTCTCCCTGACCCTTACAGCCTGGCTGAGGCCCTGCACTACCACCCCACACCACACCACGGCACCACCTCCACTAATATTGCTGCTACCTCTTCCTCTCTGCTGAGACTCCACCGCGTTCTCCTGCCCTCCCTCGACCTGCCTGACCTCTCACCCCGCTGCCCCGCCCACCGCCGCTGCTCCTCATTGGACGATCCTGAGGAAGGGGCGGAGCGTAGCGGGGAGAACAAGCAGTCCAGGAAGAAGCGCGGGCGCTACCGGCAGTACGCCCACGACCTGCTGGAGGAGGCTATCGCCATGGTGATGGGGGGCAGGATGAGCGTTTCTAAGGCCCAGGTGGTTTATGGGATACCTCACAGCACGCTGGAGTACAAGGTCAAAGAGCGCAACGGAACCCTCAAGGTACCGCCCAAGAGGAGGCCCGTCATCGTCACGACTACGACCACATGGCAACCGCTGGACTCTGCCGGTTTTACCGACTCAGGGACTAACGGCGCCACAAACAGGTTCTAGACTACAGAACATTAGAGTCTAGAACCGACAAGACTTGAACTCCACTCGACCTCGACCTCCTAAAGAACAGGAGACTGTTTTGTAGATCAGGGTCCAATAACAGCTTTCATTAAATACTCGGTGCGCTTGGTTTTGTTTTCATGTGCGCTTGGTTTTGCTTGACATGCAGAGTTTGTAGATTTCTGGACTTCTGGTCCCATTTGTTGCCTAATCAAGGTAAATCAAGCACACCTCCGGGTATTTGACCTCTGTGTCATATTGACCCCCAGGTCTGATGTTAATCACAAGCCAGGCCTTTTTAAAAAACCAGACATTCAGCTGCTTCACTGTGTGTCCATGCAGACCAGGTTATATTACCCAGAAATAGTGTGAACTATAAAACAAGAATGGCATTCTTCACTACACGTCAGGTGTATTTTTGTAGAATATTATTTTTTTTTTGCCCTTATTTTTCTCCCCAATTTTGTGGGATCCAATTGTTAGTAGTTACAGTCTTGTCTCATCGCTGCAACTCCCGTACGGACTCGGGAGAGGCGAAGGTCGAGAGCCGTGCGTCCTCCGAAACACGACCCAACAAAGAAATGGTTGCTTCTTGACACAATGCCCATCCAACCCGGAAGCCAGCCGCACCAACGTGTCGGAGGAAACACCGTGCACCTGGCGCACCTGGTCAGCGTGCACTGAGCACAGGCCCGCCACAGGAGTCGCTACTGAGCGATGAGACAAGGATATATCCCTGCCGGCCAAACCCTCCCTAACCCGCACGACGCTGGGCCAATTGTGCGCCGCCCCAGGGGTCTCCCGGTCGCGGCCCGGCTGCGACAGAGCCTGGGCTCGAACCCAGAACCTCTGGTGGCCTTAGACCACTGCACCGCCCCAGGGGCCTCCCGGTCGCGGCCCGGCTGCGACAGAGCCTGGGCTCGAACCCAGAACCTCTGGTGGACCACTGCGCCATCCGAGAGGCCCCTAAGTCAGGTGTATTTTAAATCCAATCTTCAGGTCAGCTGGTTGTCATGTCTACCCGGTAGTTCATTTGTCACTGATTTGGCCAGAGAGTCCACTGGACTGGACCTAGTTAAAGATTCACATTGTATATGGATATTATATACAGTGTTGTTTCTCTCTGTTTTCTAAATGTTTCTCATGTAACTGCTGCTTTAAACTCCCATCTCTCTCTCTGTTTTCTAAATGTTCCTCATGTAAACTCCCATCTCTCTCTCTGTTTTCTAAATGTTCCCCACGTAAACTCCCATCTCTCTCTCTGTTTTCTAAATGTTCCTCATGTAAACTCCCATCTCTCTCTGTGTTTTCTAAATGTTCCTCATGTAAACTCCCATCTCTCTCTCTGTTCTCTAAATGTTCCTCATGTAACTGCTGCTTTAAACTCCCATCTCTCTCTCTGTTTTCTAAATGTTCCTCATGTAAACTCCCATCTCTCTCTGTGTTTTCTAAATGTTCCTCATGTAAACTCCCATCTCTCTCTCTGTTTTCTAAATGTTCCCCACGTAAACTCCCATCTCTCTCTCTGTTTTCTAAATGTTCCTCATGTAAACTCCCATCTCTCTCTGTGTTTTCTAAATGTTCCTCATGTAAACTCCCATCTCTCTCTGTGTTTTCTAAATGTTTCTCATGTAAACTCCCATCTCTCTCTCTGTTTTCTAAATGTTCCTCACGTAACTGCTGCTTTAAACTCCCATCTCTCTCTCTGTTTTCTAAATGTTCCCCATGTAAACTCCCATCTCTCTCTCTGTTCTCTAAATGTTCCTCATGTAAACTCCCATCTCTCTCTCTGTTTTCTAAATGTTCCTCATGTAAACTCCCATCTCTCTCTCTGTTTTCTAAATGTTCCTCATGTAAACTCCCATCTCTCTCTGTGTTTTCTAAATGTTCCTCATGTAAACTCCCATCTCTCTCTGTGTTTTCTAAATGTTTCTCATGTAAACTCCCATCTCTCTCTCTGTTTTCTAAAACACAATTTTCAGGGTGTCGGGGGTCTCTGTAGATCCTCCCACTTTATAAGCTGCTCTTTCACTTAACCTCTCAGCCTGTCTATCTCTGGTCTCACAACGTCTCTGATCTGAACATGGACAGATTCCTGTATGAACCTCTACTTCTCACTGACCACCCTGTGAAGGATAACATTTGTTGTTGTTAACTTGAAACAAGCCATTTTACTGCTGTTTAGAACAGAAGGATTTAAAAAAAACTGGACCTAAGACATCTTTGTGTTGTTGTCACCCTCACTGAATCCTCTTCTCTTAAACCTACAGAGTTTAAGAGACACTATGAAGCCTATAAGGGGAATTTTTAAAAGGATATTATCTATTTTCCCCAGATGAACTCGTGGATACCATTTTTTATGTCTCTGTGTGCAGTTTGAAGGAAATTGCTAACTAGCGTTAGCGCAATGACTGGAGGTCTATGGGAACAGCTAGCATTCTAGTAGGCGTACTGACTGGAAGTCTATGGTTATCTGATCACATTCTAGCAGATACCCATAGACCTCCAGTCATTACACCTACAAGAATGCTAGCAGATACCCATAGATGTCCAGTCATTGCGCTAACGCTAGTTAGCATTGGCTCACAACACTACCTCTAACTTCCTTCATATTGGACTCAGGGACATAAAAATGGTATCCACACGTTCATCTGACTCTGGGGAAGTAGATAACTAATGCCGACATCCCGAAGTATCCCTTGAAATACCGTCTAGCCTAGGACTGGGCGGGTATACCGTATTTTACTATATAGCGGTATTGATGTTTGAGTTTTCACCTTTACCTTCTGTAACGTTATTTCAGTGTTTGGTTTGTTAAATGTAATACGCAACTCCGACGCGAATAATGTCAGTTTTTATAGTTAACTCGTTTTGCTTCTTGAGTCATCGTTCTCCCTCTCCTGCATGCCACCAACCACACCAAGCCCTGCCCTGTTACTCAAGTGTTACTCAAGGAGAGAGCAGTTGCTCACTATTCGTTTGTATAGCTTATTGTCTGCAAACTACTGTTTGCTAGTTTGTCTTTTCTTAGCAAGGTGTTGCTGAAAAATAATTATTGTTAATCGCTAGTTGGCTAGCTTGCTAAATGTACTCGGGAGTCGGGAGCAACCGTAGCTAGTTAGCTAATACTGCCTGGTACCAGTGCTGCTGTATGGCTAGATGAGCGGCTAATCGCTAGTTGGCTAGGCAAACGTAGCTAGTTAGCTAATACTGCCTGGTACCAGTGCTACTGTATGGCTAGATGAGCGGCTAATCGCTAGTTGGCTAGGCAAACGTAGCTAGTTAGCTAATACTGCCTGGTACCAGTGCTGCTGTATGGCTAGATGAGCGGCTAATCGCTAGTTGGCTAGCTTGCTAAATATACTCGGGAGTCGGAGCAAACGTAGCTAGTTAGCTAATACTGCCTGGTACCAGTGCTACTGTATGGCTAGATGAGCGGCTAATCGCTAGTTGGCTAGGCAAACGTAGCTAGTTAGCTAATACTGCCTGGTACCAGTGCTGCTGTATGGCTAGATGAGCGGCTAATCGCTAGTTGGCTAGCTTGCTAAATATACTCGGGAGTCGGAGCAAACGTAGCTAGTTAGCTAATACTGCCTGGTACCAGTGCTGCTGTATGGCTAGATGAGCGGCTAATCGCTAGTTGGCTAGGCAAACGTAGCTAGTTAGCTAATACTGCCTTGTACCAGTGCTGCTGTATGGCTAGATGAGCGGCTAATCGCTAGTTGGCTAGGCAAACGTAGCTAGTTACCTAATACTGCCTGGTACCAGTGCTACTGTATGGCTAGATGAGCGGCTAATCGCTAGTTGGCTAGGCAAACGTAGCTAGTTAGCTAATACTGCCTTGTACCAGTGCTGCTGTATGGCTAGATGAGCGGCTAATCGCTAGTTGGCTAGCTTGCTAAATGTACTCGGGAGTCGGAGCAAACGTAGCTAGTTAGCTAATACTGCCTGGTACCAGTGCTGCTGTATGGCTAGATGAGCATGTTAGTGCAACGGTATCTTATCAGAGAGGAATAGACGAAGTATGAATACGTTGCCTATCTACATGAAGCGTGAATATGTTGCCGAGCTACATGAAGCATGAAAACGACATGTAATGTAACATCTGTAATTAGGGTCGCCTGGAAAACACTGACAAACACTTTGGTTCCTTCCCTTGTCAATACTTGCTCTCACTGGCTTATTCATTTGTTGCCATGTCAATGTTTTCAAGGTGCCTACCCCACTATATTCTAGAATAATCATATTTCAATGATTCCAACCGTTTCCGTTAACCAGGCCTGGATTTGCTAATACTGCCTGGTACCAGTGCTGCTGTATGGCTAGATGAGCGGCTAATCGCTAGTTGTCATGATAACACAAGTGCAGGAAATGGATGAAAAGGCAGATTGTTGTTTGGAGTTTGATTAAACAGTATAAATGGAGAAAGCCCTGTTGTGGTGCCACCGTAGGGGTCTATAGTAGTGCACTATATAGGGAATAGGGTTCTATAAAGTAGTGCACTATAATAGGGAATAGGGCTCTGGTCTAAAGTAGTGTACTATATAGGGAATAGGGCTCTGGTCTAAAGTAGTTCACTATATAGGGAATAGGGCTCTGGTCTATAGTAGTGTACTATATAGGGAATAGGGCTCTGGTCTAAAGTAGTGCACTATATAGGGAATAGGGCTCTGGTCTAGCCTCTCTGGGGACACTCCCCTCCTGATGACTGACAGTCGAAGTGCAATTCAAATCCAGTCTGTTACATTTGGTATTTCTTTACTAACTCAGGATGCTCTGTTTCTACCCGGCCTTCAGGTCAGTCTCACGTAGCTGCATTTATCAGGAGCAGACTGGAGTTATATCTTTAAGAGCTTTTTTGGGGAAGCTAGTATTAGGTTGAGGTATTAGGTTGAGGTATTAGGTTGAGGCATTAGGTTGAGGCATTAGGTTGAGGCATTAGGTTGGGGTATTAGGTTGAGGCATTAGGTTGAGGCATTAGGTTGAGACATTAGGTTGAGGCATTAGGTTGAGGCATTAGGTTGAGGCATTAGGTTGAGGCATTAGGTTGGGGCATTAGGTTGAGGCATTAGGTTGAGGCATTAGGTTGAGGCATTAGGTTGAGGTATTAGGTTGAGGCATTAGGTTGGGGCATTAGGTTGAGGCATTAGGTTGAGGCATTAGGTTGGGGCATTAGGTTGAGGTATTAGGTTGAGGTATTAGGTTGAGGCATTAGGTTGGGGCATTAGGTTGAGGCATTAGGTTGAAGCATTAGGTTGAGGCATTAGGTTGGGGCATTAGGTTGAGGCATTAGGTTGGGGCATTAGGTTGGGGCATTAGGTTGAGGCATTAGGTTGAGGCATTAGGTTGAGGCATTAGGTTGGGGCATTAGGTTGAGGCATTAGGTTGAGGCATTAGGTTGAGGTATTAGGTTGAGGTATTAGGTTGAGGCATTAGGTTGAAGCATTAGGTTGAGGCATTAGGTTGAGGTAAAAGCAGTTTAATTTCTATAACGGAGAATAGATAACAACGAACTCAGACTAGGTTCTACTGCGGTATTACCATGGTTACACTCCTCAATACCGGTAACAGCCTTGCTTGTATACATCTTCAGGTGATTTATTTTTATTTTTTTTCAACTGTCTACATATCTTTAAAAAAAATACTTGAACAGAAATCAGTCAGTTATTTTATGCATACGTGAATTTGGACTATAAATGATAAATGTTTAATTATTGTAGTGAAGCGTTTGGTGTTGCTGCTTGGGAATCCTTTTAATTTCTACATTTTGCTTCAGGTCTGTGATTTTTTTTTAAAGTATTTTTTTGATTGATTGTGTTTAAAAATATAAAATAAAATCTGTAAAGAGGAACTTTGATGTGAAACGTGTCCTTCTGTTCCAAATGCATGAGTTGGTGATTTTAAATGTTATAGTAATATATATTAATTATTGTATTTATTGTCTCCAGTACTTGCCCTATTTAGACCACTAGGAGGTGATGTTGACTGTATCGGGGAAGAAGCTGGTACTCTAGCAGTACTTGAGTAGTATTTTATTATTTTTATCTGGAGGACTCACTAAACAGAGAACATCCCTGGTCATCCCTACTGCCTCTGATCTGGAGGACTCACTAAACAGAGAACATCCCTGGTCATCCCTACTGCCTCTGATCTGGAGGACTCACTAAACAGAGAACATCCCTGGTCATCCCTACTGTCTCTGATCTGGCGACTCACTAAACAGAGAACATCCCTGGTCATCCCTACTGCCTCTGATCTGGAGGACTCACTAAACAGAGAACATCCCTGGTCATCCCTACTGCCTCTGATCTGGAGGACTCACTAAACAGAGAACATCCCTGGTCATCCCTACTGCCTCTGATCTGGAGGACTCATTAAACAGAGAGCATCCCTGGTCATCCCTACGGCCTCTGATCTGGAGGACTCACTAAACAGAGAACATCCCTGGTCATACCTACTGCCTCTGATCTGGAGGACTCACTAAACAGAGAACATCCCTGGTCACCCCTACTGTCTCTGATCTGGAGGACTCACTAAACAGAGAACATCCCTGGTCTGTTTGTAAATTATGTCAGTGTTGGGGTGTGCCCGTGGCCATCTGTAAATAAAAGAAAAAATTGAAAAGTGTGACGTCTGCTTTGCTTAATATAAGGAATTTGAAATTATTTATATTTTTAAAAGGACATTGACTTTTTTTTATTTTAACCTTTATTTAACTAGACAAGTCAGTTAAGAACAAATTCTTATTTACAATGACGTCCTACCGGGGAACAGTGGGTTAACTGCCTTGTTCAGGGGCAGAATGACAGATTTTATTCCCTTGTAAGCTCGGGGATTCAATCTAGCAACCTTTCGGTTACTGGCCCAACGCTAATGATGTAATGATGGACTGTCGTTTATCTTTGCTTGTTTGACCTGTTCTTGCCATAATATGGACTTGGTCTTTTACTAAATAGGGCTATCTTCTGTATACCACCCCTACCTTGTCACAACACAACTGATTGGCTCAAACGCATTAAGGAAATACATTCCACAAATTAACTTAAGGCACACCTGTTAATTGAAATGCATTCCAGGTGACTACCTCATGAAGCTGGTTGAGAGAATGCCATGAGTGTGCAAAGCTGTCATCAAGGCAAAGGGTAGCTACTTTGAAGAATCTCAAATATTAAGTTGATTTGCCCGTATGAGACACCAGTGCTTTGTGTCGTTGACCGGTGGGTTAGTGTTGTTGACCGGTGGGTTAGTGTCGTTGACCCGGTGGTGGGTTAGTGTCGTTGACCGGTGGGTTAGTGTCGTTGACCCGGTGGTGGGTTAGTGTCGTTGACCCGGTGGTGGGTTAGTGTCGTTGACCCGGTGGTGGGTTAGTGTCGTTGACCCGGTGGTGGGTTAGTGTCGTTGACCCGGTGGTGGGTTAGTGTCGTTGACCCGGTGGTGGGTTAGTGTCGTTGACCCGGTGGTGGGTTAGTGTCGTTGACCCGGTGGTGGGTTAGTGTCGTTGACCCGGTGGTGGGTTAGTGTCGTTGACCCGGTGGTGGGTTAGTGTCGTTGACCCGGTGGTGGGTTAGTGTCGTTGACCCGGTGGTGGGTTAGTGTCGTTGACCCGGTGGTGGGTTAGTGTCGTTGACCCGGTGGTGGGTTAGTGTCGTTGACCCGGTGGTGGGTTAGTGTCGTTGACCCGGTGGTGGGTTAGTGTCGTTGACCCGGTGGTGGGTTAGTGTCGTTGACCCGGTGGTGGGTTAGTGTCGTTGACCCGGTGGTGGGTTAGTGTCGTTGACCCGGTGGTGGGTTAGTGTCGTTGACCCGGTGGTGGGTTAGTGTCGTTGACCCGGTGGTGGGTTAGTGTCGTTGACCCGGTGGTGGGTTAGTGTCGTTGACCCGGTGGTGGGTTAGTGTCGTTGACCCGGTGGTGGGTTAGTGTCGTTGACCCGGTGGTGGGTTAGTGTCGTTGACCCGGTGGTGGGTTAGTGTCGTTGACCCGGTGGTGGGTTAGTGTCGTTGACCCGGTGGTGGGTTAGTGTCGTTGACCCGGTGGTGGGTTAGTGTCGTTGACCCGGTGGTGGGTTAGTGTCGTTGACCCGGTGGTGGGTTAGTGTCGTTGACCCGGTGGTGGGTTAGTGTCGTTGACCCGGTGGTGGGTTAGTGTCGTTGACCCGGTGGTGGGTTAGTGTCGTTGACCCGGTGGTGGGTTAGTGTCGTTGACCCGGTGGTGGGTTAGTGTCGTTGACCCGGTGGTGGGTTAGTGTCGTTGACCCGGTGGTGGGTTAGTGTCGTTGACCCGGTGGTGGGTTAGTGTCGTTGACCCGGTGGTGGGTTAGTGTCGTTGACCCGGTGGTGGGTTAGTGTCGTTGACCCGGTGGTGGGTTAGTGTCGTTGACCCGGTGGTGGGTTAGTGTCGTTGACCCGGTGGTGGGTTAGTGTCGTTGACCCGGTGGTGGGTTAGTGTCGTTGACCCGGTGGTGGGTTAGTGTCGTTGACCCGGTGGTGGGTTAGTGTCGTTGACCCGGTGGTGGGTTAGTGTCGTTGACCCGGTGGTGGGTTAGTGTCGTTGACCCGGTGGTGGGTTAGTGTCGTTGACCCGGTGGTGGGTTAGTGTCGTTGACCCGGTGGTGGGTTAGTGTCGTTGACCCGGTGGTGGGTTAGTGTCGTTGACCCGGTGGTGGGTTAGTGTCGTTGACCCGGTGGTGGGTTAGTGTCGTTGACCCGGTGGTGGGTTAGTGTCGTTGACCCGGTGGTGGGTTAGTGTCGTTGACCCGGTGGTGGGTTAGTGTCGTTGACCCGGTGGTGGGTTAGTGTCGTTGACCCGGTGGTGGGTTAGTGTCGTTGACCCGGTGGTGGGTTAGTGTCGTTGACCCGGTGGTGGGTTAGTGTCGTTGACCCGGTGGTGGGTTAGTGTCGTTGACCCGGTGGTGGGTTAGTGCCGTTGACCGTCTGTTCTGCGCTGGTATCAGCCTTCTCAGCCTTCATGAATAAACCGGTTCTGTTGAACAGACAGACTTCTGTTGTGTGGTCATTGTTTCTGTGGTGGTAATGAATCTTCATATGAATGAGTCCTACGGTTTAGTTTGTGAATTTAATGAAGTTGGTTCCTTTTTAATTAAATAAATATGCTTCCTGTTTCCTGTCCCCTGTCTATCTCTAGCTCCCTGTTGCCCACGGTTACGGATGAGCCCCAGAGGGAAGCAGAGGATGCCGGGATGCCCGATGCCCCAAGTGGGAGGAGCTCTGCTCTGGAGGCGGTCCGCTCCTCTTTATGCCCCGCCCATCGCTCTCTGCTCCAGCGAATCCTGAGGCTCGCCCACCAGCAGCACCGTCTATCATTGGCCTACAGGGACGCCCATCGCCGCCTGGCCCAGCCCACAGACCCTCTCTGCTGCCACCTGGTGGCCAAACAACAGGACGACACTTCCTCGCCTCCTCCCTTTACTGAGTGTTGGAGCCGTAGTGGAGCCTCGCGTCAGACTGACTGGAGGACACCAGGTGGTCCAGGCTGTTGCTGTGTGCAGCGCTGCAGGCTGCCTCCTGTCTGTTTCTGCCTCCAGAGACTCCACTGCCTGTCCTGCCAGAGCCTGTCCCTGGGACACATGACCACTGGGGTTCGCTCCTCCTCTTCTCTCTGCACTTTCACCTCCTCCGCCTCTCTTTCATCCTCCGCTCTGTGCACTAACCCCTCAGTCTGTCCCGTGGCCTCTGTCTGTTGCTCCAACCCCCAGCCCTGCGCCTCCTGCTGCTCAGAACACACCTACCTGGCCCCGGTCAGACACACAGCCCCGGGAGGAGGAAGCGAGTGCCCTGTCCTCAAGAGAGAGAGATCCCGCACCCCCTCTCCTCCCCCTCTCTCCCCCATCCCCTCAGACATGGACGGAAAGGAGGAAGACAAGCCTCCCTCTCTTCTGCAGCAGGAGGGGGAGAAAGAGGAGGAGGCCGGGTGTGGTGGGGAGGTGGGCGAGGACCGGGAGCAGCAGGACCTGGTGGAGCGATTCAGTGACAAACTAAAGACAATCAGACCCCAGGAGAAGGATCCCCCCCTCAGCTCTGCCTCAGCCAATCACAACCTAGAGAAGGATCCCCACCTGACGACCTCGGCCAATCAGCACATAGCAGAGTCCCAGGCCGACGCCCACCTGAGTGAGATCATCACCACCGTTCTGAACACGGGTGGCGGCAGCGACTACAGCCTAAACGACATGTTGCATCACCATGACAACAACGAGAGCCAGCCGCCTCGGACGCGTTCCCGGCGGCGACAGGAGGCCATGACGACTCTGCCCGACCAGTCGTCCACCCGGCGCCAGACCGTGCTAATCAAACGGGAGCTGGCCAGGCTGAACCAATCGCTGGGCAGGAGGCTGTCGCTTGGGAAGAACAAGAGCCGCAGTGCCAAGCCCTTTTCTACCTGCTCCTCACCTGAACCAACCCCTGTTACAGCAGAGATGGACAGAATCACAGAGGAGGAGGGAGAGACCGGTAGAGTGAAGGAGAGAGAGACCGAGAGGGTGAAGGAGGGAGAGACCGGTAGAGTGAAGGAGAGAGAGACGGAGAGGGGGAAGGAGGGAGAGACCGGTAGAGTGAACGAGGGAGAGACCGGTAGAGTGAAGGAGAGAGAGACCGGTAGAGTGAAGGAGGGAGAGACGGAGAGGGGGAAGGAGGGAGAGACCGGTAGAGTGAACGAGGGAGAGACCGGTAGAGTGAAGGAGGGAGAGACCGAGAGGGTGAAGGAGGGAGAGACCGGTAGAGTGAAGGAGGGAGAGACCGGTAGAGTGAAGGAGGGAGAGAGGGTGAAGGAGGGAGAGACGGAGAGGGGGAAGGAGGGAGAGACCGGTAGAGTGAAGGAGGGAGAGACCGGTAGAGTGAAGGAGGGAGAGAGGGTGAAGGAGGGAGAGAGGGTGAAGGAGGGAGAGAGGGTGAAGGAGGGAGAGACGGAGAGGGTGAAGGAGGGAGAGACGGAGAGGGTGAAGGAGGGAGAGACCGGTAGAGTGAAGGAGGTAGAGACCGGTAGAGTGAAGGAGGGAGAGACCGGTAGAGTGAAGGAGGGAGAGACCGAGAGGGTGAAGGAGGGAGAGACCGGTAGAGTGAAGGAGGGAGAGAGGGTGAAGGAGGGAGAGACGGAGAGGGGGAAGGAGGGAGAGACCGGTAGAGTGAAGGAGGGAGAGACCGGTAGATTGAAGGAGGGAGAGAGGGTGAAGGAGGGAGAGAGGGTGAAGGAGGGAGAGAGGGTGAAGGAGGGAGAGAGGGTGAAGGAGGGAGAGAGGGTGAAGGAGGGAGAGAGGGTGAAGGAGGGAGAGAGGGTGAAGGAGGGAGAGAGGGTGAAGGAGGGAGAGACGGAGAGGGTGAAGGAGGGAGAGACCGGTAGAGTGAAGGAGGGAGAGACCGGTAGAGTGAAGGAGGGAGAGACCGGTAGAGTGAAGGGGGGAGAGACCGGTAGAGTGAAGGAGGGAGAGACCGGTAGAGTGAAGGAGGGAGAGACGGAGAGGGTAAAGGAGGGAGAGACGGAGAGGGTAAAGGAGGGAGAGACGGAGAGGGTGAAGGAGGGAGAGACGGAGAGGGTGAAGGAGGGAGAGACGGAGAGGGTAAAGGAGGGAGAGACCGGTAGAGTGAAGGAGGGAGAGACGGAGAGGGTGAAGGAGGGAGAGACGGAGAGGGTAAAGGAGGGAACGACGGAGAAGGTGACAGCAGAGGAGGCAGATCCAGTGAGAGTTACGAAGGATAGAGTCGGCGTGAAGGAGGAGATGGAGAAACCCCCAGTCCTCTCCTCTACACAACAGAGTCACCCGCAGGAGGACCAACACAAACCAGAGAGCTGGAACAGCACCTGTCAGGACAGCAGTAGGAGTGACCTCCCTGAGAAGAGGAGGAGAGAGGAGGAGTCACCAGGTAGTACCAGCAGCGCCTGTGACCATGGCAGTGACCTCCCTGAGAAGAGGAGGAGAGAGGAAGAGGAGGAGTCACCAGGTAGTACCAGCAGCACCTGTGACCATGGCAGTGACCTCCCTGAGAAGAGGAGGAGAGAGGAGGAGTCACCAGGTAGTACCAGCAGCACCTGTGACCATGGCAGTGACCTCCCTGAGAAGAGGAGGATTGAGGAAGAGGAGGAGTCACCAGGTAGTACCAGCAGCACCTGTGACCATGTCAGTGACCTCCCTGAGAAGAGGAGGAGAGAGGAGGAGTCACCAGGTAGTACCAGCAGCACCTGTGACCATGGCAGTGACCTCCCTGAGAAGAGGAGGACAGAGGAAGAGGAGGAGTCAGTAGGCTGCAGCAAGGACAGTAGCAGAGTGTCAGCCAGGATTAGCCCGTCCCACCCCTGCAGAACCAGGAAGTCCCAGCCAGGCAGCAGCAGCGAGGTGGTGGTGGGGAGGAGCAGCGAGGCTGGGAGGTCCAGGAGGAACATCGTCCCTCCCCAGCGGTTCTCCTCCTACGTCACAGAGCCCAGGATGATGTATTCTGTTGCCTGTTTCTCAGAGAGAATCTTCTCCGCCCAGAGGACGCCAAAGGATCGGCCGCCACTAAATGGCCCCAACACCAATCACACAGACTCCCCATCCTCGGCCACAGACACGGCTGAGGTGTTGTGCGAAGCAAGAGAAAAGGAATTACCGCTGGCATCCAGTCCTGAGGTTGTCAGTCAGGAGAGAAGGGGAGGCAGAGGCTGTAGATCAACGGCAACGGGTCAGAGTTCAGACCGTGAGTCACAGAGACGAGGTCAGGTGATTCCTGTCACTGCAGCTTCCTCTGAGCAGCAGAGTCCCCCTAAACACCGCTCCCAGAACACGGCAGACGTTAGGCTCAGAGCAGCCAAACCTTTTGGGCGCTTACGCTCCTCCCAACAGTCCCAACCAGCGAGCCCTCGCACAGCCTCCAGGCCAGAGGGTGAGGTCCCCACAGAGCAGCCTCAGTACACCAGCCCCATCAAGCTGATGTTTGTGTCTGCAGTAGTGGGTGAGGAGGGGGTGAGGTACACCCTGAAGGCGGCTGCACCAGGATCCAGCTGGCATGGACAGGAGACATTTGACCCCTGTGAGGAGTCATCGTGGACAGGAAGTCCAGAGAAGACCCCAGAGAAGACTCACAATCCACCTAAGACCAGGAGTCCCCTCCAGACCAGGAGTCCCCTCCAGACCAGGAGTCCCCTCCAGACCAGGAGTCCCCTCCAGACCAGGAGTCCCCTCCAGACCAGGAGTCCCCTCCAGACCAGGAGTCCCCTCCAGACCAGGAGTCCCCTTAAAACTAGGAGTCCCCTCCAGACCAGAAGTCCCCTTAAAACAAGGAGTCCACCCAAGAACACTGTATCGTCATCACCAAAGCTGTGTGGAACGATGAGAGGAGGAGAGGGAGGTAGCCCACCAAAACGCTCCCCCGGGTCCCAGAACGGAGAGGGCCCGCCTCCTTTTCGTGAAACCACCCCCACGAAGAGACGTCCGGGACGTCCCAAGAAGCTAGGTCCCCAGCTGGAGAAGAGGGCCAAGAGGCCGATCGGCCGCCCGCCCAAGCAAAAGGGTGTAGAGCCGAGCTGTGGCTCCAGGCAGGGTGGTCAGGACCGATCCGGTGGAGATCCCTTAGGCTGCAGCACCGGGGAGGAGGGCAACGAGCAGAGAGACCCAGCCAACAGGAACCTAAAGATCACCGTGGTGTACGGACGCTCCCACAGGACCAAGAGGACAGTGTCGGAGGAGGCTGCTTGTCTCCAGGCTACAGAGCAGCTGATGGATCTGAACTTCGTCAGACCGGTGAAGGAGAAGAGGTTCGCTCCCCACGCCAGCAACAGCAGCAACATTATCAAGTGCCAGAAGCTGCAGTGTACCGCGGCCATGCGTCGTCCAGGGAGACCCGCCAAGGTCAAGATCTCCGGAATCTCCGTTACCGTCACCACCACGTCGCCGGGGAAACGCAAGATCCACATGAACCGGGACGCAGCCAGGAAATCTCCGGAAAAGCTCTGTCGGCGGAAAGCCCTCCTTCCTGAACCCCAGCCTTCCAAAGAGCCAATCAGCAGCACGCCGACTAGCGAGGACGCCACTCGGATGCAGATAGAGAGAACGACAGAGTCCAAGGATGGAGAGAGGGAGCGACAGACCCAGACTCCTCCTCTGTTGGCAGTGCGTCACTCCGTGAGGGTGAGGAAGCCTTCAGTGTACCTACTTCACTCTGTAGCCACCTCCACCTCTAGGTCCCTGAGCCACAGTACCGCCCTGCTGCGCCGATCCAGACAGCTACTGATCAACAGGGCCAGCAGCCAAGGCAGCCATCGCAGGAGGAGGGAGGAGGGAGGAGAGGACACCCCAAGGCAGGAGGAGCTGCTGTCTGGGAGGGAGGAGAGGAGCGAGGGAAGAGGAAGGGTGTTGTGTGAGGACCTGAGCCAGGTGGCGGGGGTTTCGGTAGACTCCATTTTCCCGGCCAGTTCCAGCGAGGCGTTGAGGTGGTGGCCCGTCTCCTCCGACCAGGACAGCCTGAACCAAGAGCTGGCTCGCAGGATCCGCCTCATATCCCACAGCTGGGTCACTTCCGCTGCCGCTACCACCCACACCACCAGGACGGGGACGATCACGTCCGCCAAGCAGACACTTGACGACGACTCTTTGTCCTCCTGGAAGCCAGAGGTTGGGTCGGCAGTGCGGCTGCTGTTTGACCAGCGCTGCAGCGTGGAGAGGCTGGCCTCCTGGTTCATGCAGACCACTGAGACTCAGTCTCTGGGCATTGTGAAGAAGACCAGCTCTCGAAACCCCTACGAGCTCCTGCACTACCCCCGGACCGCCAGCAGGGGGAGTGTCTTTCCCAGCCCGCAGACCATGCGACTACGCAAACACATCAAGAAGTTTGCCAAAGCTGTGCCGAAGAGCCCCGCCCAGCTCCGTCTGGCCCAGGAACGGCTCCGACGTGGAAAAGAGCTGAATGCCAGGCGGTGTCTGTTCACTGCGAGGCCGGCGTCAGGCGGGCTGCGTCTCAGAGCTCCTTGGATGAAGGTCAGGGCCCTCGGGACGTACAGAACCACTCTGCTCAGAGTCAGAGAAAAGTTTCTCACCTGGACCCTCAGAGTCAAGCGGCCCAACAGGCTGAGGTACAACCAGGCGATCTGGAGGAGAAGCCCGGTGGAGGTAGGCAAATCACCTCACCAGGTCTGGCCTTCTGCTCGGCCCAGGGAGGAGCTCACCTGTTCTCCACATCACCACTGTCTACCTGCCGCCTCAGAGACCAGTCAGCCCTGCGGCCCCGAGCAGCCGACAGGCCTCACCAAACAGCAGCGTCTCAGCTCTAAAGCCTGGAGTCCGGAGAGACTGAAGGAGTGTTGCGTGTTCCTCAAGAAGATCAACTCCCCCGACACAGAGTCCACCGTGGAGAAGGAGTGGGACGTCTGCACCGTCAATCTAGACGACACGTACTGCCCCGACGAGACCCGACAGGAGGAGAGGAGGGAAGAGTACGACAAAGCTGTGAAAACTGAGAGAAGGAAGAGTAGAGTTCCCTGGAAGGAGTCTAGCGGCTCGCCGCAGGAGGTGCTGGTTCAGGAGCACAACCGGGTCCGAGCCGGGAACAGGAGAGGCAAACAGAAAAATTCAGGGAAAGCCACGAGCCAATCACCGACCCCGCCGCCAACGAAAGCCACGAGCCAATCACCGACCCCGCCACCAGCGAAAGCCACGAGCCAATCGCCGACCCCGCCGCCAACGAAAGCCACGAGCCAATCGCCGACCCCGCCGCCAACGAAAGCCACGAGCCAATCGCCGACCCCGCCGCCAACGAAAGTCACGAGCCAATCCCCGACCCCGCCGCCAGCGAAAGCCACGAGCCAATCCCCGACCCCACCGCCAACAAAAGCCACGAGCCAATCACCGACCCCGCCGCCAGCGAAAGTCATGAGAAAATCGCGTGGGAGGGGCCTGACCGGGCCGCGGTGGCGTGACTTTATACTGGGTAACGACTTCCTGTTGTTTCGTAAACATTCTGACAGTCAAGTAGCCGATTAGTATAGAAGTTAATCCTTCATCCGTCTCCATTATGTTGTACAGTTATAGATCATACGTTCTACTCTCCCTTCATCTCTGCAGGAACCTGACTGTCCTCCGTCCCGTCTCCACGGCGACTGCGTCGTATAACTGTATCGGGGACGCTCCTCCCTCCGTCTCCACGGCGACTGCGTGGAAACGACTCGGTGCCTTCAGACTGTCCCTCGGGCATTATGTAGCAGAAGGAAAAGTTTAACCGGAAGAAGCTTGACATTGCACTATTTTTTCAACTGTTCAGTTCCCCCCCCCCACCCTAACCCTAACCCCCCCCACTGCTTTAAAAAACCAAACTGTGTATATGTTTGTACAGAATGTTTTAACCTTTGACCTTTCTTCTGTCTTGTCTGATACAACTACCAACCCCCCGTCAAGTTCTGTTGTAATGAGCCTGGAGGCCCGTTGGCAGAGGACACATTCAGACTCAACTCTGAGGCTCACAATGGCACCCTATTCCCCTATATATAGGGCACTATTTTAGACCAGGGCCATATAAATGTTCAGGTCAAAAGTAGTGCACTATATAGGGAATAGGGTGCCATAGGGCTCTGGTCTAAAGTAGTGCACTATATAGGGAATAGGGTGCCATAGGGCTCTGGTCTAAAGTAGTGCACTATATAGGGAATAGGTTTCCATTTGGGTCTGATTCTGTCCATGATGTGTGCACTTCACTTTATAAACGTTAAAGGTTTAACTATCAGCTTGGAAGGGAGTTTCCACCATCTTACTAACACTAGTCCAGATCCACGAGGGACACGTCAGTGTGGTCGGTGGCAGAATTAGGTTTTTAGTAATGCTCTGCCACGGCAGCCATTTTGTATGAAGGTTAATGTGTGTCTGCTGCATTATAGAAGCAGCACCATGAGCCGCCTTGGTCTAAAGTAGTGCCCTACCAGAGCCGCCTTGGTCTAAAGTAGTGCCCTACCAGAGCCGCCTTGGTCTAAAGTAGTGCCCTATATAGAGAACAAGGTGCTATTTGTGACTTAAACCCTACTACTTCACATCGACTCTGTCCAGAAGCTACGGGCTCATCTCTAAGGACACCGTATCCTCGACGAAGTACACTACTTTGGACCGTGGGGTGAAGAAGACGAGGACGCCGAGGAGAATGTGACCCGGGATTCCTCCGGGAACCACCTTCTAGTGTGCTTGACATTTTTTTTAAAGCTAAATGTTGATCTCTGCTAACGGGGCGACGTGGACTTTAATCCTGGACTTTTGTCTTTTTAAACGATGTTGTTGTCGGGTTCTTTGGGCTTTTCTGTCTGTTTTTTGGTTTTTCACGCAGAGCATTAATGAATTAAACGTGAAGGAGATCAGACCTGCCTGGTGTCTGTGTGAACATCAGATCAGACCTGGTGCACTATGGACCCCCCCCCCCAGAGGTTATTAACCCTGTACACCCCACTACCCTCCAACCATAGTCCCTCTATCACCCCCCCCCCAGAGGTTATTAACCCTGTACACCCCACTACCCTCCAACCATAGTCCCTCTATCACCCCCCCCCCCAGAGGTTATTAACCCTGTACACCCCACTACCCTCCAACCATAGTCCCTCTATCACCCCCCCCCCCCCCAGAGGTTATTAACCCTGTACACCCCACTACCCTCCAACCATAGTCCCTCTATCACCCCCCCCCCCCCCCCAGAGGTTATTAACCCTGTACACCCCACTACCCTCCAACCATAGTCCCTCTATCACCCCCCCCCCCCCCAGAGGTTATTAACCCTGTACACCCCACTACCCTCCAGCCATAGTCCCTCTATCACCCCCCCCCCAGAGGATATTAACCCTGTACACCCCACTACCCTCCAACCATAGTCCCTCTATCACCCCCCCCCCCCCCCCAGAGGTTATTAACCCTGTACACCCCACTACCCTCCAACCATAGTCCCTCTATCACCCCCCCCCCCCAGAGGATATTAACCCTGTACACCCCACTACCCTCCAACCATAGTCCCTCTATCACCCCCCCCCCCCCCCAGAGGTTATTAACCCTGAACACCCCACTACCCTCCAACCATAGTCCCTCTATCACCCCCCCCCCCCAGAGGATATTAACCCTGTACACCCCACTACCCTCCAACCATAGTCCCTCTGTCACCCCCCCCCCCCCCCCCAGAGGTTATTAACCCTGTACACCCCACTACCCTCCAACCATAGTCCCTCTATCACCCCCCCCCCCCCCCAGAGGTTATTAACCCTGTACACCCCACTACCCTCCAACCATAGTCCCTCTATCACCCCCCCCCCCCAGAGGATATTAACCCTGTACACCCCACTACCCTCCAACCATAGTCCCTCTATCACCCCCCCCCCCCCCAGAGGATATTAACCCTGTACACCCCACTGCCCTCCAACCATAGTCCCTCTATCACCCCCCCCCCCCCCAGAGGATATTAACCCTGTACACCCCACTACCCTCCAACCATAGTCCCTCTATCACCCCCCCCCCCAGAGGATATTAACCCTGTACACCCCACTACCCTCCAACCATAGTCCCTCTATCACCCCCCCCCCCAGAGGTTATTAACCCTGTACACCCCACTACCCTCCAACCATAGTCCCTCTATCACCCCCCCCCCCCAGAGGATATTAACCCTGTACACCCCACTACCCTCCAACCATAGTCCCTCTATCACCCCCCCCCCCCCCAGAGGTTATTAACCCTGTACACCCCACTACCCTCCAACCATAGTCCCTCTATCACCCCCCCCCCCCAGAGGATATTAACCCTGTACACCCCACTACCCTCCAACCATAGTCCCTCTATCACCCCCCCCCCCCCCAGAGGTTATTAACCCTGTACACCCCACTACCCTCCAACCATAGTCCCTCTATCACCCCCCCCCCCCCAGAGGATATTAACCCTGTACACCCCACTACCCTCCAACCATAGTCCCTCTATCACCCCCCCCCCCCCCAGAGGATATTAACCCTGTACACCCCACTGCCCTCCAACCATAGTCCCTCTATCACCCCCCCCCCCCAGAGGATATTAACCCTGTACACCCCACTACCCTCCAACCATAGTCCCTCTATCACCCCCCCCCCCCCAGAGGATATTAACCCTGTACACCCCACTACCCTCCAACCATAGTCCCTCTATCACCCCCCCCCCCCCCAGAGGTTATTAACCCTGTACACCCCACTACCCTCCAGCCATAGTCCCTCTATCACCCCCCCCCCCAGAGGATATTAACCCTGTACACCCCACTACCCTCCAACCATAGTCCCTCTATCACCCCCCCCCCCCCCCCCCAGAGGTTATTAACCCTGTACACCCCACTACCCTCCAACCATAGTCCCTCTATCACCCCCCCCCCCCCAGAGGATATTAACCCTGTACACCCCACTACCCTCCAACCATAGTCCCTCTGTCACCCCCCCCCCCCCCCCAGAGGTTATTAACCCTGTACACCCCACTACCCTCCAACCATAGTCCCTCTATCACCCCCCCCCCCCCCCAGAGGTTATTAACCCTGTACACCCCACTACCCTCCAACCATAGTCCCTCTATCACCCCCCCCCCCAGAGGATATTAACCCTGTACACCCCACTACCCTCCAACCATAGTCCCTCTATCACCCCCCCCCCCCCAGAGGATATTAACCCTGTACACCCCACTGCCCTCCAACCATAGTCCCTCTATCACCCCCCCCCCCCCCAGAGGATATTAACCCTGTACACCCCACTACCCTCCAACCATAGTCCCTCTATCACCCCCCCCCCCAGAGGATATTAACCCTGTACACCCCACTACCCTCCAACCATAGTCCCTCTATCACCCCCCCCCCCCCAGAGGTTATTAACCCTGTACACCCCACTACCCTCCAACCATAGTCCCTCTATCACCCCCCCCCCCCAGAGGATATTAACCCTGTACACCCCACTACCCTCCAACCATAGTCCCTATATCACCCCCCCCCCCCCAGAGGTTATTAACCCTGTACACCCCACTACCCTCCAACCATAGTCCCTCTATCACCCCCCCCCCCCCAGAGGATATTAACCCTGTACACCCCACTACCCTCCAACCATAGTCCCTCTATCACCCCCCCCCCCCCCAGAGGTTATTAACCCTGTACACCCCACTACCCTCCAACCATAGTCCCTCTATCACCCCCCCCCCCCCAGAGGATATTAACCCTGTACACCCCACTACCCTCCAACCATAGTCCCTCTATCACCCCCCCCCCCCCAGAGGATATTAACCCTGTACACCCCACTGCCCTCCAACCATAGTCCCTCTATCACCCCCCCCCCCCCAGAGGATATTAACCCTGTACACCCCACTACCCTCCAACCATAGTCCCTCTATCACCCCCCCCCCCCAGAGGATATTAACCCTGTACACCCCACTACCCTCCAACCATAGTCCCTCTATCACCCCCCCCCCCCCCAGAGGATATTAACCCTGTACACCCCACTACCCTCCAACCATAGTCCCTCTATCACCCCCCCCCCAGAGGTTATTAACCCTGTACACCCCACTACCCTCCAACCATAGTCCCTCTATCACCCCCCCCCCCCAGAGGATATTAACCCTGTACACCCCCCCCCCCCAGAGGTTATTAACCCTGTACACCCCACTACCCTCCAACCATAGTCCCTCTATCACCCCCCCCCCCAGAGGATATTAACCCTGTACACCCCACTACCCTCCAACCATAGTCCCTCTGTCACCCCCCCCCCCCCCCAGAGGTTATTAACCCTGTACACCCCACTACCCTCCAACCATAGTCCCTCTATCACCCCCCCCCCCAGAGGTTATTAACCCTGTACACCCCACTACCCTCCAACCATAGTCCCTCTATCACCCCCCCCCAGAGGTTATTAACCCTGTACACCCCACTACCCTCCAACCATAGTCCCTCTATCACCCCCCCCCCCCCAGAGGATATTAACCCTGTACACCCCACTACCCTCCAACCATAGTCCCTCTATCAACCCCCCCCCCCCAGAGGTTATTAACCCTGTACACCCCACTACCCTCCAACCATAGTCCCTCTATCACCCCCCCCCCCCCCAGAGGTTATTAACCCTGTACACCCCACTACCCTCCAACCATAGTCCCTCTATCACCCCCCCCCCCCCCCCCAGAGGTTATTAACCCTGTACACCCCACTACCCTCCAGCCATAGTCCCTCTATCACCCCCCCCCCCAGAGGATATTAACCCTGTACACCCCACTACCCTCCAACCATAGTCCCTCTATCACCCCCCCCCCCCCAGAGGTTATTAACCCTGTACACCCCACTACCCTCCAACCATAGTCCCTCTATCACCCCCCCCCCCAGAGGATATTAACCCTGTACACCCCACTACCCTCCAACCATAGTCCCTCTATCCCCCCCCCCCCCCCCCCCAGAGGTTATTAACCCTGTACACCCCACTACCCTCCAACCATAGTCCCTCTATCACCACCCCCCCCCCCAGAGGTTATTAACCCTGTACACCCCACTACCCTCCAACCATAGTCCCTCTATCACCCCCCCCCCCCCAGAGGATATTAACCCTGTACACCCCCCCCCCCAGAGGTTATTAACCCTGTACACCCCACTACCCTCCAACCATAGTCCCTCTATCACCCCCCCCCCCCAGAGGATATTAACCCTGTACACCCCACTACCCTCCAACCATAGTCCCTCTGTCACCCCCCCCCCCCCCCAGAGGTTATTAACCCTGTACACCCCACTACCCTCCAACCATAGTCCCTCTATCACCCCCCCCCCCAGAGGTTATTAACCCTGTACACCCCACTACCCTCCAACCATAGTCCCTCTATCACCCCCCCCCCCAGAGGTTATTAACCCTGTACACCCCACTACCCTCCAACCATAGTCCCTCTATCACCCCCCCCCCCCAGAGGATATTAACCCTGTACACCCCACTACCCTCCAACCATAGTCCCTCTATCACCCCCCCCCCCCCCCAGAGGTTATTAACCCTGTACACCCCACTACCCTCCAACCATAGTCCCTCTATCACCCCCCCCCCCCCAGAGGTTATTAACCCTGTACACCCCACTACCCTCCAACCATAGTCCCTCTATCACCCCCCCCCCCCCCCCAGAGGTTATTAACCCTGTACACCCCACTACCCTCCAGCCATAGTCCCTCTATCACCCCCCCCCCCAGAGGATATTAACCCTGTACACCCCACTACCCTCCAACCATAGTCCCTCTATCACCCCCCCCCCCCCCAGAGGTTATTAACCCTGTACACCCCACTACCCTCCAACCATAGTCCCTCTATCACCCCCCCCCCAGAGGATATTAACCCTGTACACCCCACTACCCTCCAACCATAGTCCCTCTATCACCCCCCCCCCCCCCCCCAGAGGTTATTAACCCTGTACACCCCACTACCCTCCAACCATAGTCCCTCTATCACCCCCCCCCCCCCAGAGGATATTAACCCTGTACACCCCACTACCCTCCAACCATAGTCCCTCTATCACCCCCCCCCCCCCCCCAGAGGTTATTAACCCTGTACACCCCACTACCCTCCAACCATAGTCCCTCTATCACCCCCCCCCCCCAGAGGATATTAACCCTGTACACCCCACTACCCTCCAACCATAGTCCCTCTATCGCCCCCCCCCCCCCCCAGAGGATATTAACCCTGTACACCCCACTACCCTCCAACCATAGTCCCTCTGTCACCCCCCCCCCCCCCCCAGAGGTTATTAACCCTGTACACCCCACTACCCTCCAACCATAGTCCCTCTATCACCCCCCCCCCCCCCCCAGAGGTTATTAACCCTGTACACCCCACTACCCTCCAACCATAGTCCCTCTATCACCCCCCCCCCCCAGAGGATATTAACCCTGTACACCCCACTACCCTCCAACCATAGTCCCTCTATCACCCCCCCCCCCCCAGAGGTTATTAACCCTGTACACCCCACTACCCTCCAACCATAGTCCCTCTATCACCCCCCCCCCAGAGGTTATTAACCCTGTACACCCCACTACCCTCCAACCATAGTCCCTCTATCACCCCCCCCCCCCCAGAGGTTATTAACCCTGTACACCCCACTACCCTCCAACCATAGTCCCTCTATCACCCCCCCCCCCCAGAGGATATTAACCCTGTACACCCCACTACCCTCCAACCATAGTCCCTCTATCACCCCCCCCCCCCCCAGAGGTTATTAACCCTGTACACCCCACTACCCTCCAACCATAGTCCCTCTATCACCCCCCCCCCAGAGGTTATTAACCCTGTACACCCCACTACCCTCCAACCATAGTCCCTCTATCACCCCCCCCCCCCAGAGGTATTAACCCTGTACACCCCACTACCCTCCAACCATAGTCCCTCTATCACCCCCCCCCCCCCCAGAGGTTATTAACCCTGTACACCCCCACTACCCTCCAACCAGAGTCCCTCTATCACCCCCCCCCCCCAGAGGTTATGAACCCTGTACACCCCACTACC
>NW_026601549.1:0-40000 GCF_029448725.1 Salvelinus fontinalis
AGCATGTGCACTCTCTACAATCAGTAAAAACACACCTGTCCCAGCTGTTGTTTTGAAGAGAGAAAGAGGGCGAAAGAAGGAGGGAGGTATGTGCTTCTCTGTCATTTTTTCCTGTCACCCCCTCCTCTCTGTCTCTCTCTCCTCAACCCCCCTCTCTGTCTCTCTCTCCTCACCCCTCACCCCTCCTCTCTGTTTCTCTCTCCTCACCCCCTCCTCTCTGTTTCTCTCTCCTCACCCCCCCTCTCTGTCTCTCTCTCCTCACCCCTCACCCCCTCCTCTCTGTTTCTCTCTCCTCACCCCCTCCTCTCTATTTCTCTCTCCTCACCCCCCCTCTCTGTCTCTCTCTCCTCAACCCCCCTCTCTGTCTCTCTCTCCTCACCCCTCACCCCCTCCTCTCTGTTTCTCTCTCCTCACCCCCTCCTCTCTGTTTCTCTCTCCTCAACCCCCCTCTCTGTCTCTCTCTCCTCACCCCTCACCCCTCCTCTCTGTTTCTCTCTCCTCACCCCCTCCTCTCTGTTTCTCTCTCCTCACCCCCCTCCTCTCTGTTTCTCTCTCCTCACCCCCCTCCTCTCTCTCTCTCTCCTCACTCCCTCCTCTCTGTTTCTCTCTCCTCACCCCCCTCCTCTCTGTTTCTCTCTCCTCACCCCCTCCTCTCTGTTTCTCTCTCCTCACCCCCTCCTCTCTGTTTCTCTCTCCTCACCCCCCTCCTCTCTGTTTCTCTCTCCTCACCCCCTCCTCTCTGTTTCTCTCTCCTCACCCCCTCCTCTCTGTTTCTCTCTCCTCACCCCCTCCTCTCTCTCTCTCCTCAGTTTCCTTTTTTATGTTTTTACTTCTCAGATGTTAGTTGTGTCTCCCTCTTCCTTGTTGTTACCCCTGACTTTCCCTTATCTTGATCATCTCTGTGTGCGTGCATGTCTGTCTGTGTGTGTGTGCATATGTGTGTGCGTGTGTGCATGCGTGCCTGCCTGTCTGCATGCCTGCATGTGTTCCTGCAGGTAAAAGAGAGAGATAACAGAGGGGTGCTGTGATTGACTTATACAACACACACACACACACACACACACACACACACACACACACACACACACACACACACACACACACACACACACACACACACACACACACACACACACACACACACACACACACACACACACACACACACACACACACACACACACACACACACACACACACACACACACACACAGAGAGATAAGAGCAGTGGTGGAAAAATATCCCAATTTCCATACTTGAGTAAAAGTAAAGATACCTTGAAAGAAAATTACTCAAGTAAAAGTGAAAGTCACTCAGTAAAAAGTGAAAGTCACCCAGTAAAATACATAAACATACAAGTCTAGAAGTATTTGGTTTTAAATGTACTGAAGTATCAAAAGTAAAAGTATAAATCGATGTTATTCTTTTTTTTTCATTTAGTGACAGCTAGGGGCACAGTTCAGTACTCAGACATAATTTACAAGCATTTGTGTTTAGTGAGTCTGCCAGATGAGAGGCAGTAGGGATGACCAGGGATGTTCTCTTGATGAGTGTGTGAAATAGACAATTCTCCTGTCCTGAAAAGCATTCAAAATGTAACGAGTGCCTTTGGGTGAACAGTAAACGTTTTGTTTTTTTAACCCATTTGTTTGTGAGAAATATAAATGGGATCAAATGTGGTTTATATTGAACCTTTGGGCGAACTAGACTACCTAGACTTTTTCAATTCAAAATGATTAACTGGAATGAGTCAATAACACAGTATCTGACGTAGACTGTGAGAACTTGTTTAATTAGGCCTACAGTTGCATAGGGCAGGACTACACAATGCAAACCTGCATAAAGCAAGCTAAACCCAGTGTGTTTTATTGTCTGCTTTCTCTGTGTCTGTGTGTAGGAACCCCCCCCTAGTCCTTCTTTAAAATAGAATTCATATGAACAAGTACACTGTTGGTGCAGTTTGACAGGGGTTTCATCCTCTACAAGGCCAGGAGTTTTTCCAGGAGTTTTTTAACACCATGTGACTATTAGAAAAACTCTGGTCCCATCATAGCCCATATTAAACAAATTAATCATGTCATACCATATAAGGTCTGGAGTTTCACCTGGTTAGGTTACCAGATCAGGAAAAACTACGGGCCCCAGAATGCATTTTTCACCACACTACTCTGGGACCTGAGGTGCCACCTCTGGATAGGAGATTGACAAGTCACACAGACTGAGAAACAGATAGTTAAAGCTGCACTATGTATATTTTTGGGCGACCCGACCAAATTCACATGCGTTATAGATCTGTCATTCTCATTGAAAGCAAGTCTAAGAAGCTGTAGATCTGTTCTATCTGCTCTATTTCTATGCTTCCCGTTCTTAAGTGTAGTATTTGCATCTTTAACTTTCAGTTTTGTACAGCAGCTTCAAACAGTTGAAAATACAATATGTTTGGTTATTTATCTATATTTCACAGCGGTTTAGATGATACAATGATTCTCTACACTCCGAGTGCTTGTTTTGTCACAAACTGAATTGAGGTGAACTATCAGTATTTTAGCAACCAGGAAATGGTGGAGCGAGTTCTGCGTATTGTACCTTTAGTTAAATCATGTTGTTGTCGTAGATCACATTCAACCAATTATGATCCACGTGGTCTGTCTTCAACAGTACTGATGATTGTGTCTGTGGACATTTGGCAAATTTTGATTGATTACTCATTCTGGGTGGGAATCTGACTGATACCTAGTTTTTGATAGAGATTTTTGTGAGATTTCAGATTCTGTTAATGTATTTATAGGCTAATGCCTTCTCTTACAGTTTTTTACAGTCACTTTGGCACTAATTTCGGGACCTTGATGTCATTTTTCAAAACTCTAGACACAAAACTCACAACCAATGATCAAAATGCACATTTTTTAAAACTCTATTACCATTTCAAAATGCAATTCACACATTACATCTGAGATGACTGTCTATTCATTTCATTACAATGATCTAACTATCAATTGATACAACTGCTCAAAATGATAAGTAACTGTTGCATTACTCTTAATGCATAGTTTTTATGGAAACTGACAAACAATATTCCATGTTTAGATCATGAAAGTTTCAGGATAACGAGATCCATTGACACCAATTACCGTGGAACATGAACCAATTGGACTACATTATCTATGGATGTAATATTTCAACAGCATTCTTTATCAGACACTGTTTCTATGGTCCCATGTACCACTTTTCCAGACCATGTTTTCAGATTTGACATTACTGTACACTCACCGGCCACTTTATTAGGTACACCTATCTAGTACTGGGTAGGACACCCTTTTGCCTCCACAACAGCCTGCATTATTCACAGTGTTTTACGTTAAGAGATGCCCTTCTGCACACCACTGTTTTAAACAGCTGTAATTTGAGCATTTTTGGCCTTTCTGTCTTGAATGAGTCTTGACATTCTCCTCTGACCTCTCTCATTAACAAGATGTTTTGCCCACAGAACTGCCGCTCACTGAATGTGTTTATCGCACCATTCTCTGTAAACTCTAGAGACTGTAGTGCGTAAAAATCCCAGGAAGGCAGCTGTTTCTGAGGTGCTGGAATCACCATGTGTGGCATCAACAATCATACCACGGTCAAAGTTGCTTAGATTACTCATCTTCGCCGTTCTAATGTTTGGTCGAACAAAATCTAGAGCTCTTTACTCTATATACTCTATATATTGAGTTGCAGGCAGCCACATGATTCGCTGTTCGAATGTAACCTTCCTTGATGAGCTAAATCAGGTCTGTAGAGCTGATGGCATGACCTATGTCATTTTGTGGGATAATGTCAGGTTCCACCATGCTCAAATGGTGCAAGCATGGTTTCAGGCCCATCCACAATTTACCACCCTGTACTTACCCCCATACTGTCCTTTCCTTAACCCGATTGAGGAATTTTTCTCCACATGGAGGTGGAAGGTATATGATAGGCGCCCTCACGAACAAGCCACCCTTCTCCAGGCCATGGATGACGCGTGCAATGACATCACGGCAGACCAGTGTCAGGCCTGGATTCGCCCGAAGATTCTTCCCAAGATGTTTGACTAATGAAAACATCCATTGTGATGTGGATGAGAACCTGTGGCCAAATCCACAAGACAGGGTTGAGGGAAATATAGAAGTACAGTAATCCATCCTTTGTTTTGCCTTTTACAGTAAGCCAGGTGAGGAACACTGCAGTTGACGTTTTACTGTAGTTTTTTACTTTTTTTGTAGCTAATTATTTTTGCTTTAATTCAAAGAAACCTATGTTGTGATTTTATTGAATTTCATCAATAAATTTCATATTTTGTTCAATGATTCCACTGTGTCTGTAGTATTCTCTCTACTAGTCCTTTTACAGTGATGTATTTACATGTAGTAGCATAATGAAACATTTATCACATATTTTGTACTACAATATTTAATGATTGTACGAACAACTACACAGTGAAACTATCGGTATCTTGTGTGTGGGTGATCTAAATGAATGTTCCTATGGTATTTCATGATAAATGAGTTATTTGAACCAATGATTCTACAAGTGCAAGGTTTCTTTAAAGATATGAATACACAATGCAATGTTTTGAACATTGGACAGCCTGTGTTACAAGTGATGACCGTTTTGAGTTTTGTGTCCAGAGTTTTGAAAAATGACCACAAGGTTCTGAAATTAGTGTCAAAGGGATTGTTAAAAACTGTAATTAGACAGCTAATAGTCTTGTCTTGTCCTCCCTCTGTTGTCTGTTGGTAGTGATGGACCAGGCTGGCTGTGCTCCCCTCTTTGCACATCAGATATTTAATAGGTCATGTAAAGCTGGGATGGACACCTGCCAGCCTATGACCTCAGGGAGAGGGGTCAGACCGTTGCTCCTGTAACAGTGGAGGTCAGACTTCACAGAGTCTAAAGAGGCAGACATGTTGTTTTTCTGCTGTCAGTGTCCAACTGTCTCGTCACACACACACACACTACACACTACACACACGCACGCACGCACGCACGCACGCACGCACGCACGCACGCACGCACGCACGCACGCACGCACGCACACACACACACACACACACACACACACACACACACACACACACACACACACACACACACACACTAACACACACTAACACACACGCACGCACGCACGCACGCACGCACGCACACACACACACACACACACACACACACACACACACACACACACACACACACACTCTGACCTTCACTTTTCTGACATTCCTGTTCCTCCTCTTGTCCATGTAAGTACATGTGCAGTTGCTGCAGGAGGGATTTATGGTCAACAATGCACAGACAGCAGCAGCCAGTGTGTTTCTTATCCCAGTTCAACCAGGGTTCTGTCACTTGAATGCCCCTCTCTTTCTGTTGACTTTAATCAGCATTCTTCACTCAGGTCAGACAGGTTACACAGCTGAAGGCCTCTCTGTCTCTCTCTCTCTCTCTCTATGTCTGTCTCTCTCTCTGTCTGTCTCTATCTCTCTCTCTCTCTCTCTGTCTGTCTGTCTGTCTGTCTGTCTGTCTGTCTGTCTCTCTCTCTCTCTCTCTCTCTCTCTCTCTCTCTCTCTCTCTCTGTCTCTCTCTCTGTCTCTCTCTCTCTCTCTCTCTCTCTCTCTCTCTCTCTCTCTCTCTCTCTCTCTCTCTCTCTCTCTCTCTCTCTCTCTCTCTCTCTCTCTCTCTCTCTCTCTCTCTCTCTCTCTAATATTGTACCTACACAGTATGCCTTCAGGGCTTTACGTCCCAGGTCTGACTGTCCTGTTTCACCTCTACTCCTCTCCTGTCCTCTCCTCTCCTCTAATGGTGTACAGGAATTCTGTGTGACAGACAGACACCTCCGTCTCTAGTGGCCAACAGAGAGAGGAGAGACATTGTGAAATGTAGTTAGTAAACTGACAGAGACCTGGAAACAGTGGAAACCTTGTAAACCACGGTGACTTGAATTAAACCACCACTTTATTGGCAGAACAAATCAGTGTGGATGTTCTTTCTGCTGATTCATATTTTATTACCCATCACCCCCCTGAAAGATAATGGATGTGTGATGATTATGATGATCATTAAACTGCAACATTTTGTTCAACAATAGATAGTAGATAGATTTCCTTCTAGAGCCAGTTCTACTATAGACTCCAGTAGCCTCTTCCCTCTCCGAGGCCTGGTCTGGTAAAGGAGTTATATACCGAATCCCACTGAATTCTCTTATCTGCTCAGACAAACAGGTGGTGGATTTAACAGCCAGGTCACCCGTGATACAAGTCAGTATTCAACGTCCATCCATGTCTGAGGACATTGGGAGATGACGTGGAAACTGGACACCAGGGGCAACAGTGAGCGCTGTTACCTTCAAATAGGTTTCAGCTTGCTAGGACGTTGTGTAGCATCTGCCTCTATTTGAAAAGGTTGCAAGTTTGAATCCAGCGATAGAAAGTTATTTACAATTGTTGTTTTAAGCCTATACCAAACCTTAACCCTTACCTTAACCATTCAGAGTTAATACCTTAACCATTCATTAATGCCTAACCTTAACCCTTACCTTAACCATTCATTAATGCCTAACCTTAACCCTTACCTTAACCATTCATTAATGCCTAACCTTAACCCTTACCTTAACCATTCATTAATGCCTAACCATAACCCTTACCTTAACCATTCATTAATGCCTAACCTTAACCCTTACCTTAAAAACTCTGAGTTAATGCCTTAACATAACCCTAACTTTAAACACTCTGAGTTAATGCCTTAACATAACCCTAACCTTAAACACTCTGAGTTAATACCTTAACTTAACCCTAACCTTAAAAACTCTGAGTTAATGTCTAAACTTAACCCTAACCTTAAACACTCTGAGTTAATACCTTAACTTAACCCTAACCTTAAACACTCTGAGTTAATACCTTAACTTAACCCTAACCTTAAACACTCTGAGTTAATACCTTAACTTAACCCTAACCCTAAACACTCTGAGTTAATACCTTAACTTAACCCTAACCTTAAACACTCTGAGTTAATACCTTAACTTAACCCTAACCTTAAACAATCTGAGTTAATACCTTAACTTAACCCTAACCTTAAAAACTCTGAGTTAATGTCTAAACTTAACCTTAAACACATCGAAATTTGACATTTGGAAGAACTTCAACATTTGACCTTTGAGAAACATGGATGAACAACATATTCTGAGCTGCTGTGAGAGCTGACAGACACAGAGGATCTAAAGCAGTTGTTACTGCAGTGGGATAAATCAGGGTCACACAGAGGGTTTCTATGTAGTCTTAAACACATCTACTGTGAAACAAAAGTATATACCTCACACACATGGTTATGGGCTTAAAAAGAAGACCCTGTACCATGTCAGGTATAGAGTTCAAATGTATTCCATTTTGAGTTTGCATCCCAATATTACACTTTATACACATCACAGAAGACTGAAATATAACAAAACTGTTTGACATAGAAACACCAGATTTTGTTAATTAATTACGAAATGATGAAGAATATGAATAACATTCCACCCATGAGGCCACTAGGTCATTTAACTGCAGGAAAGGGCTACATCTTTGTGGAGAACCAATAATGTTTTTCTAGTCAGAGTAAGACACACACACACCCTGAGGAAGTGCTCCTGTCTGAAAATCTAGATCACCTCTCTGTGTGCGTGTGTGTGTGTGTGTATGTGTGTGTGTGTGTGTGTGTGTGTGTGTGTTTGACATACAGATGTGCTGACGACAGAAAACAGGGGGCACAGCTGTTGAGGGAACTGTGGTGTTTTGCTTGGAATAGCATACTGATGCTTTTGCACAGGTGGCTGGTGGCACCTTAATTGGGGAGGATGGGCTCATAGTTATGGCTGGAACGGTATCAGTGGTATGGTATCAAATACATCAAACACGTGGTTTCCTTGTTATGAGCCATCCTCCCCTCGCCAGCCTCCTAGTAGTCTGCACTGTAGGCACTTCAAGTAAGCCACTACTCATCTGTAAGTAATCCTACATGGATACAAGAGGCATATCTCATACTTCGTTGTTATAGAATTAGTTATTCACTTGAAGTAAAGTGGGATGTGAGTTTAAATGACTACAAGCAGTAGACAGATTTATTCATCAGGAATGTGTGTATGTTTCAGGTTTTGTGATCTATGTTACATTTTCTATGTGTCAGATATTGTTAGGCCCATCATAAGCCCAGGATTAATATATATTTCCAGTGTTGTCTAGTGGCCGTCTTTGGTGATGAATTTGACCAGATCTGCAAACTCCATCATATCGAGCTTGTGATCTCCATTTCCATCATAAGCCACAATGAACTCCTCCAGCAGCTGTTCATTCAGCGCCTACAGAGAGAGAGAGAGAGACAGAGAGAGAGACAGAGAGAGAGAGAGAGAGAGAGAGAGAGAGAGAGAGAGAGAGAGAGAGAGAGAGAGAGAGAGAGAGAGAGAGAGAGAGAGAGAGAGAGAGAGAGACTCAGTTTAGTATTCTGCCCTTTCAGCTCAGTACACACACACACACACACACACACACACACACACACACACACACACACACACACACACACACACACACACACACACACACACACACACACACACACACACACACACACAAGCGCACACACACATACCTGGACCTGGCTGAACTCATTGGAGAGGAGGCTGCGGAGCTGCTCGGTGGTGAGGGATTCTCCGTCTGAGCTGTAGCTGAGGAACAGAGCTCTCGTCATGGGCCTGCTGGAGCCCTGCGGAGTGGCTGGAGGGAGAGGGAGATAGAAGAGGGAAGGGGGTGAGACACTTATTGCTCTTAGGAATGTCCATCCTCCCATCCAGCAAAGACAAATACACGAGGAGAGAAAATTGTGTCAAATAAGGATACTATTTTGACTGCTCACTTTTGTCAGTTTGGGCCAGGGAGACAAGACAAGAAAGAGCCAGCACTGTCCCCAAGTGGCGGAGAAACGTCATTGCAGTAACCTGTAGAAGGCATTAAAAGATATTCAAAATGGGTCTGAAGTTGGGCATTGTTGTCTATGAAACTTCATTGTTAGAAATTTGTGCAAAAATTAACATGAAAGCCCAAGATAGTTGATGAAAAGATAGACTGAGATCACACCACCCAATAACACTCACTCAGACACACAGGTACCAACATACCTAAAATATTTGTAAAACCTCACATAAGATATATAGCTCTTTGACAGAGAGAAATACTTTTGCTTGTTTCACTGTTCCTCTTTTTCCTCCTCTGTCTCTTTTACAGATTAAAACCTGTTCGGTCACTTCAAAGCAAAGTGTTGGTATTCACCTGGCTGGTGTTCACCTGGCTGGTATTCACCTGGCTGGTGTTCACCTGGCTGGTATTCACCTGGCTGGTGTTCACCTGGCTGGTATTCACCTGGCTGGTATTCACCTGGCTGGTGTTCACCTGGCTGGTATTCACCTGGCTGGTGTTCACCTGGCTGGTGTTCACCTGGACCTGGCTGGTGTTCCCCTGGCTGGTGTTCACCTGGCTGGTATTCACCAGGCTGGTATTCACCTGACTGGTATTCACCTGGCTGGTGTTCACCTGGCCCTGGCTGGTGTTCACCTGGCTGGTGTTCACCTGGACCTGGCTGGTGTTCACCTGGCTGGTGTTCCCCTGGCTGGTATTCAGCTGGCTGGTATTCACCTGGCTGGTGTTCACCTGGCTGGTATTCACCTGGCTGGTGTTCACCTGGCTGGTGTTCACCTGGCTGGTATTCACCTGGCTGGTGTTCACCTGGCTGGTGTTCACCTGGCTGGTATTCACCTGGCTGGTGTTCACCTGGACCTGGCTGGTGTTCACCTGGCTGGTGTTCACCTGCACCTGGCTGGTGTTCACCTGGCTGGTGTTCACCTGGCTGGTGTTCACCTGGACCTTGCTGGTATTCACCAGGCTGGTATTCACTTGACTGGTATTCACCTGGCTGGTGTTCACCTGGACCTGGCTGGTGTTCACCTGGCTGGTGTTCCCCTGGCTGGTATCCAGCTGGCTGATATTCACCTGGCTGGTATTCACCTGGCTGGTGTTCACCTGGCTGGTATTCACCTGGCTGGTGTTCACCTGGACCTTGCTGGTGTTCACCTGGCTGGTGTTCACCTGGACCTGGCTGGTGTTCACCTGGCTGGTGTTCACCTGGACCTTGCTGGTGTTCACCTGGCTGGTGTTCACCTGGCTGGTGTTCACCTGGCTGGTGTTCACCTGGACCTGGCTGGTGTTCACCTGGTTGGTGTTCACCTGGCTGGTGTTCACCTGGCTGCCGCTGTGCTGATAAATTCCTATCACAAACCACCTCTTCCTCTTCCTCCTTCTCCTCCATTTAAATTATAATTCAATTCAACTTTAATTATCATCTCAGGGGCCATCAAGAAAGGCAATTTACACTTTAACTATTCACTAACCATGCAAACTGTATGCTTAAATAAACCTTTCTCTGTTAATGAGATAGTTTTTGTGATGTTTAATTCTTTTGAATAATAATCGCTCTGTCAGACTGAGTGATTATTATGGTGTTACTCAGTGATTATTATGGTGTTACTCAGTGATTATTATGGTGTTACTCAGTGATTATTATGGTGTTACTCAGTATTTATTATGATGTTACTCAGTGATTATTATGGTGTTACTCAGTGATTATTATGGTGTTACTCAGTATTTATTATGATGTTACTCAGTGATTATTATGGTGTTACTCAGTATTTATTATGATGTTACTCAGTGATTATTATGGTGTTACTCAGTGATTATTATGATGTTACTCAGTGATTATTATGGTGTTACTCAGTATTTATTATGATGTTACTCAGTGATTATTATGGTGTTACTCAGTATTTATTATGATGTTACTCAGTGATTATTATGGTGTTACTCAGTATTTATTATGATGTTACTCGGTGATTATTATGGTGTTACTCAGTATTTATTATGATGTTACTCAGTGATTATTATGGTGTTACTCAGTGATTATTATGGTGTTACTCAGTGATTATTATGGTGTTATTCAGTGATTATTATGGTGTTACTCAGTGATTATTATGATGTTACTCAGTGATTATTATGGTGTTACTCAGTGATTATTATGGTGTTACTCAGTATTTATTATGATGTTACTCAGTATTTATGATGGTGTTACTCAGTGATTATTATGGTGTTACTCAGTGATTATTATGGTGTTACTCAGTATTTATTATGATGTTACTCAGTGATTATTATGGTGTTACTCAGTATTTATTATGATGTTACTCAGTGATTATTATGGTGTTACTCAGTATTTATTATGATGTTACTCGGTGATTATTATGGTGTTACTCAGCATTTATTATGATGTTACTCAGTGATTATTATGGTGTTACTCAGTGATTATTATGGTGTTACTCAGTGATTATTATGGTGTTATTCAGTGATTATTATGATGTTACTCAGTGATTATTATGGTGTTACTCAGTGATTATTATGGTGTTACTCAGTATTTATTATGATGTTACTCAGTGATTATTATGGTGTTACTCAGTATTTATTATGGTGTTACTCAGTATTTATTATGATGTTACTCAGTGATTATTATGGTGTTACTCAGTGATTATTATGATGTTACTCAGTGATTATTATGGTGTTACTCAGTGATTATTATGGTGTTACTCAGTATTTATTATGATGTTACTCAGTATTTATTATGGTGTTACTCAGTGATTATTATGGTGTTACTCAGTGATTATTATATTGTTACATGCTACAGTCAGGTGTGTCTTGAGCTATTCTGGTGGCTCATTATGAGACTGTGGAACAATGATTGTCAGAACAATGGCTGCCTGGGCGGACACACTGCCAATCCAGTTCTGGCAGTTTGGCGCTTGGCAGCATTTTCACACGTTGACATGCGCAAATAATACCACTCCTGTTTACCTGGCATTTAAACTGGGCAAAGCCAAGTGCTGAGAGCCATTCCCCACACATATTGTCCCATTAGTCTATCAAAATATGACAACTTTATAATATAGCCCATGCCAGGCCCATCTGGAACATTCTTATATGACAGACATACTATTGGCATTGTTTGGTCACAGGGAGAGAACACATGAAAACGGAAACAGATGTGTGAGATAGAGAGGAGAGGGAAAGAGAGAACACGTGAAAACGGAGACAGATGTGTGAGATAGAGAGGAGAGGGAAAGAGAGAACATCATGAAAACAGAGACAGATGTGTGAGATAGAGAGGAGAGGGAAAGAGAGAACACATGAAAACAGAGACAGATGTGTGAGATAGAGAGGAGAGGGAAAGAGAGAACATCATGAAAACAGAGACAGATGTGTGAGATAGAGAGGAGAGGGAAAGAGAGAACACATGAAAACAGAGACAGATGTGTGAGATAGAGAGGAGAGGGAAAGAGAGAACACATGAAAACAGAGACAGATGTGTGAGATAGAGAGGAGAGGGAAAGAGAGAACACATGAAAACAGAGACAGATGTGTGAGATAGAGAGGAGAGGGAAAGAGAGAACACATGAAAACAGAGACAGATGTGTGAGATAGAGAGGAGAGGGAAAGAGAGAACACATGAAAACAGAGACAGATGTGTGAGATAGAGAGGAGAGGGAAAGAGAGAACACATGAAAACAGAGACAGATGTGTGAGATAGAGAGGAGAGGGAAAGAGAGAACACATGAAAACAGAGACAGATGTGTGAGATAGAGAGGAGAGGGAAAGAGAGAACACATGAAAACAGAGACAGATGTGTGAGATAGAGAGGAGAGGGAAAGAGAGAACACATGAAAACAGAGACAGATGTGTGAGATAGAGAGGAGAGGGAAAGAGAGAACACATGAAAACAGAGACAGATGTGTGAGATAGAGAGGAGAGGGAAAGAGAGAACACATGAAAACAGAGACAGATGTGTGAGATAGAGAGGAGAGGGAAAGAGAGAACACACATGCCCAGGTTCATGTATATTCTCAGAGAAGGAGGAGATCAGGTGTAGCTAGCAGCAGGTGTCTCTCACCTGTATGAGGCTGGTCAGGTGGCGCAGTGGCTGTTCAGTGTGTGAGGACCGGAGGTTACCAGAGGGCGTGTGTGTGTTCTATTTAACTACCTGGATACTTCCTGCTCCTTCTCTGTTGCTTTGACAACAGCCACAGAGGCAAGGCTTTGTTTTAAACCCTCACTCCCTTCTCCCTCCCCTTCAAGTTAACTCCACCTTGTGGATCTAGGTGAACAGACTATGGGGATGACTGTACCTAGACCTCCAATAGGCTTAGTGGAGCTTCGATAATAATAATAGCTCCAGCAGCTAGCCCTTCGGTAACTATGGTGATATTTCTGACACATTGCTGCTTTATATTTACTTACCTTTGAGTCATTTAGCAGACGGTCTTATCCAGAGTGACTTACATGAGCAATTAGGGTTAAGTGCCTTGCTCAAGGGCAATCTATAGATTTTTCACCTAATTGGCTCGGGGATTCAAACCAGAGAGTAGAGGGGTTAGAGAGAATGACATCACTCTACAGGGTCACAGCGAAGGGGGAGAGAGCAGGGAGAGTGTTTCTGAACCGTTGACCACCCAGCCTGACATCTGGACTGAACTGAAGGAGCTGAGGAACATGGTGGTGGAACAGAGAGTGGAGCTGAGAGACATGGTGGTGGAACAGAGAGTGGAGCTGAGGAATATGGTGCTGGAACAGAGAGTGGAGCTGAGGAACATGGTGGTGGAACAGAGAGTGGAGCTGAGGAACATGGTGGTGGAACAGAGAGTGGAGCTGAGAGACATGGTGGAGGTGGAGGAGCTGAAAGGAGAGGTGGAGGAGCTGAAAGGAGAGGTGGAGGAGCTGAAAGGAGAGGTGGAGGAGCTGAAAGGAGAGGTGGAAGAGCAGAAAGGAGAGGTGGAGGAGCTGAAAGGAGAGGTGGAGGAGCAGAAAGGAGAGGTGGAGGAGCTGAAAGGAGAGGTGGAGGAGCTGAAAGGAGAGGTGGAGGAGCTGAAAGGAGAGGTGGAGGAGCTGAAAGGAGAGGTGGAGGAGCTGAAAGGAGAGGTGGAGGAGCTGCAGAAGGAGAGAATGCAGCTAACATGAGGCAGCTTCCTTTCATTTGACTATTGTAGTCGGGAAGAGTGTGTTGAATTCATCATTAGTTTATTTGAGCTCTAGACATCAGATCAAGAGCTCTAGATATTATTCCCATAATTCTGGCCCACGCAGCTGAACTGTCAGCCATGGGGACCAGAGTGACAGCCAGCGAGAGAGAGGTGGAGGAACTGAAAGGGGAAGTGGAGGGGCTGAAGAGAGAGAACACAGGTAAGACAAACAAAGACTTTCAGAAACTCATTGTATCTAATGTGGTGTGGGAATATGTTCATTTTATGAATTTATCTTACTCAACATACAGTAACTTATAGAACTATTCGTGCTCAGAGACAGACCAAAGCTGGCCTTCTCTGCTGGTTTGACTAACTCAAGAAAAGAAGGACCTTTCAATACTGAGACCCAACTGATCTACACCAAGGTCTTCAAACATCGGCAACACCTATAACCCATATACAGGTACTGCTGCTACGTATATGACATTAGTAACAGACACCTACAGTCCAGTGACAGGTACTGCTGCTACGTATATGACATTAGTAACAGACACCTACAGTCCAGTGACAGGTACTGCTGCTACGTATATGACATTAGTAACAGACACCTATAGCCCAGTGACAGGTACTGCTGCTACGTATATGACATTAGTAACAGACACCTACAGCCCAGTGACAGGTACTGCTGCTACGTATATGACATCAGTAACAGACACCTACAGTCCAGTGACAGGTACTGCTACTACGTATATGACATTAGTAACAGACACCTACAACCCAGTGACAGGTACTTCTGCTACGTATATAACATTAGTTACAGACACCTACAGTCCAGTGACAGGTACTGCTGCTACGTATATGACATTAGTTACAGACAACTACAGTCCAGTGACAGGTACTGCTGCTACGTATATAACATTAGTTACAGACACCTACATCACTAACAGGTACTGCTGCTACGTATATGACATTAGTAACAGACACCTACATCACTAACAGGTACTGCTGCTACGTATATGACATTAGTTACAGACACCTACATCACTAACAGGTACTGCTGCTACGTATATGACATTAGTTACAGACACCTACATCACTAACAGGTACTGCTGCTACGTATATGACATTAGTAACAGACACCTACAGTCCAGTGACAGGTACTGCTGCTACGTATATGACATTAGTAACAGACACCTACAGTCCAGTGACAGTTACTGCTACTACGTATATGACATTAGTAACAGACACCTACAGTCCAGTGACAGGTACTGCTTCTACGTATATGACATTAGTAACAGACACCTACATCACTAACAGGTACTGCTGCTACGTATATAACATTAGTTACAGACACCTACAGTCCAGTGACAGGTACTGCTGCTACGTATATAACATTAGTTACAGACACCTACAGTCCAGTGACAGGTACTGCTGCTACGTATATGACATTAGTAACAGACACCTACATCACTAACAGGTACTGCTGCTACGTATATGACATTAGTTACAGACACCTACAGTCCAGTGACAGGTACTGCTGCTACGTATATGACATTAGTAACAGACACCTACATCACTAACAGGTACTGCTGCTACGTATATGACATTAGTTACAGACACCTACAGTACAATGACAGGTACTGCTGCTACGTATATGACATTAGTAACAGACACCTACATCACTAACAGGTACTGCTGCTACGTATATGACATTAGTTACAGACACCTACAGTCCAGTGACAGGTACTGCTGCTACGTATATGACATTAGTTACAGACACCTACATCACTAACAGGTACTGCTGCTACGTATATGACATTAGTAACAGACACCTACAGCCCAGTGACAGGTACTGCTGCTACGTATATGACATTAGTAACAGACACCTACAGTCCAGTGACAGGTACTGCTGCTACGTATATGACATTAGTAACAGACACCTATAGCCCAGTGACAGGTACTGCTGCTACGTATATGACATTAGTAACAGACACCTACAGTCCAGTGACAGGTACTGCTGCTACGTATATAACATTAGTAACAAACACCTACAGTCCAGTGACAGGTACTGCTACTACGTATATGACATTAGTAACAGACACCTACAGTCCAGTGACAGGTACTGCTGCTACGTATATGACATTAGTTACAGACACCTACATCACTAACAGGTACTGCTGCTACGTATATGACATTAGTAAGAGACACCTACAGCCCAGTGACAGGTACTGCTGCTACGTATATGACATTAGTTACAGACACCTACATCACTAACAGGTACTGCTGCTACGTATATGACATTAGTAACAGACACCTACAGTCCAGTGACAGGTACTGCTACTACGTATATGACATTAGTAACAGACACCTACATCACTAACAGGTACTGCTGCTACGTATATGACATTAGTAACAGACACCTACATCACTAACAGGCTGCTCCAGTGTTCATGAGAGACAGTGTTGATCTCTCCCTGCAGATGTCTTCACAGTCCCATTGAGAGGAGTTCACTACTTCAGATTCTCTGGCATGGACGTCTGCACATCGGCATATATGGGTGTATCCTTATTTAAGAATAAGCAGCATGAAATATTGTCAAATCAGTAGAATAGCCAGGAAGTGCATCAGTATATATCTAATGCAGTGACTCTGCAGGAGGGGGACTTAATCTACATCTACCTTCCCTCAGGCTATGGTCTCTATGAAGATTCAAATAAACGTTGCCCCTTCAGTGGCTTCCTGCTCTTCCCTATGTGAGGCCAGAGAGAACCAAAACAAAAGCTGTGATGAAATCAGACGCTGAATCAGAGTTCAAAGAGCCATGAATTTTCTCATAACGACCCGTCCATTCAACGTGATGTAATAACTAATGACCAGTGTCTTCTGTTCTATGTTCTAAATTTGACTTCATTTTCCAGATGATGACAAAAGTATGCAGGGTTGTTGAATGGCCCAGTGATTCCTCTCCCTGTCTGGTCCTCAACACTGATATGTGCTAGTTCCTGAAATAGAACATCATCCACATAACACCTCAATGGAACTGTTGAATTGTTTATTCCTTTTTTCTCATGACGTTTACAAACATTCTGCCAGCATGGCAAAGTCTAAATGAGGGAGATGCTACAGTCTAAAGTCATTCAAGTGCTGTAAGGTATAAGACAACTGTATTTTACAACCAGATCATTCAGCACAGACAGAACAGAAAGCATGGTTGTTACAGCCAGACCTCCGAGCAACAGATTGGACTGGACTGGACTCTCTCTAGATATATATCAGTGGAGGCTGCTGAGGGGAGGTCGGCTCATAATAGCGACTGGAATGGAGTGGTATCAAACACATGAAACCATGTTCTTGATACCATTCCATTCACTCCATTCCAGTCATTATTATGAGCCGTTCTCCCCTCAGCAGGCTCTACTGATATATATACAGTACCAGTCAAAAGTCTGGACACACCTACTCATTCAACAGGTTTTTCTTTATTTTTACTATTTTCTACATTGTAGAATAATAGTGAAGACATCACAACTATGAAATAACACATATGGAATCATGTAGTAACCAAAAAAGTGTTAAACAAATCAAAATATATTTTATATTTGAGATTCTTCCAAGTAGCCACCCTTTGCCTTGATGGCAGCTTTGCACACTCTTGGCATTCTCTCAACCAGCATCATGAGGTAGTCACCTGGAATGCATTTCAATTAAGGTGTGCCTTGTTCAAAGTTAATTTGTGGAATTTATTTCCTTCTTAATGCGTTTGAGCCAATCAGTTGTATTGTGACAAGGTTGGTGGGGGTATACAGAAGATAGTCCTATTTGGTAAAAGACCAAGTCCATATTATGGCAAGAACAGCTCAAATAAGCAAAGAGAAACGACAGTCCATCATGACTTTAAGACATGGCTCTCATGAGGACCGCCACAGGAAAGGAAGACCCAGAGTTATCTCTGCTACAGAGGATAAGTTCATTAGAGTTAACTGCATCAACATCTCAACATCAACTGTTCAGAGGAGACTGTGTGAATCAGGCCTTCATGGTCGAATTGCTGCAAAGAAACCATTACTGAAGGACACCAATAATAAGAAGGGACTTGCTTGGGCCAAGAAACACGAGCAAAGGTAGAGGGAGGGAGGACAGAGGGAGGTAGAGGGAGGGGGGACAGAGGGAAGTAGAAGGAGGGGCAACAGAGGGAGGTAGAGGGAGGGGGACAGAGGGAGGTAGAGGGAGGGATGGAGATGGAGGGGGGACAGAGGGAGGTAGAGGGTGGGGGGACAGAGGGAGGTAGAGGTAGGGGGGACAGAGGGAGGTAGAAGTAGGGGGGACAGAGGGAGGTAGAGGTAGGGGGGACAGAGGGAGGTAGAGGTAGGGGGGACAGAGGGAGGTAGAGGGAGGGGGGCAGATGGAGGTAGAGGGAGGGGGGACAGAGGGAGGTAGAGGTAGGGGGGACAGAGGGAGGTAGAGGTAGGGGGGACAGAGGGAGGTAGAGGGAGGGATGGAGACGGATAGGGGACAGAGGGAGGTAGAGGGAGGGATGGAGACGGAGGGGGGACAGAGGGAGGTAGAGGGAGGGGGGACAGAGGGAGGTAGAGGTAGGGGGGACAGAGGGAGGTAGAGGGAGGGATGGAGACGGAGAGGGGACAGAGGGAGGTAGAGGGAGGGGGGACAGAGGGAGGTAGAGGTAGGGGGACAGAGGGAGGTAGAGGGAGGGAGGGATGGAGACGGAGGGGGGACAGAGGGAGGTAGAGGTAAGGGGGACAGAGGGAGGTAAAGGGAGGGATGAAGACGGAGGGGGGACAGAGGGAGGTAGAGGGAGGGATGGAGACGGAGGGGGGACAGAGGGAGGTAGAGGGATGGGGTAGTAAAGAAGTCGTTCCAATGACACTAAAACTAACTAAGTAAACTCAGTCTCCCCCTGTCCTCCCTCTTCTCCCTCACCTCTCTCTCCCCTCCCCCTTCGCTCTCCCCTTCCCTTCTCCCCTCCCCTCTCCCCTCCCCCTTCCCTCTCTCCAGCTATGACCCAGACAGTGGCCATGACAGTGGGGCTGAGGATTCCCCAGACTCCTCCCCTCCCTTCTGCTTCCTCACCATGGGCATGGGCAAGGTCCTCTTACCCCAGGGGGCAGCAAACTTACACCACAGTACCCACAGTACCCATGGGAACAACCATGGCCCCCCTACTGCCCCCCTGCCCCCGCGCCTGGTGGTTTGTCTGGACTTCGAGAAGGGGCGGGTCACGTTCTACGACGCCCACTCGCTGCGCACCCTGTGGGAGGGGCATGTGGATTGCTCTGCCCCTGTGTGCCCAGCCTTTTGTTTCATTGGTGGAGGGGCACTGCAGCTGCAGGAGCTGGTGGCCAATCGGAGCACAGAGGAGCCACCGCATAGAAGGGTCACCATCCAATCACGCGCCACCAATTTAGGTAACTGAAGAAGTATGGAGTGGAATGATGTGGAAAGAACCTTTATCAACTTGATGTTTACTTTTTTATGTATAGGTTTCATTTGTAATGTCTGCAACTGTTGATGATGTACATTATGCAGAATAGAAGAATGTCAATGTCCCGGAATCCAGTGGATTGTAAAGCGTTCTGCAGGTTACATCAGGATATGTGTATTCTGGTGTGATTCCAACTGTTGCTGTGTTGCATCTGAAAAGGACTCATGAGTGGGACGTTAACTGTTAAAGGACTCATGAGTGGGACGTTGACTGTTAAATGACTCATGAGTGGGACGTTTACTGTTAAATGACTCATGAGTGGGACGTTTACTGTTAAATGACTCATGAGTGGGACGTTAACTGTTAAATGACTCATGAGTGGGACGTTAACTGTTAAATGATTCATGAGTGGGACGTTAACTGTTAAATGACTCATGAGTGGGACGTTAACTGTTAAATGACTCATGAGTGGGACGTTTACTGTTAAATGACTCATGAGTGGGACGTTTTACTGTTAAATGACTCATGAGTCATTTAACAGTTAACGTCCCACTCATGAATCATTTAACAGTTAAAGTACCACTCATGAGTCATTTTACAGTTAAAGTACCACTCATGAGTCATTTTACAGTTAAAGTACCACTCATGAATCATTTAACAGTTAACGTCCCACTCATGAGTCATCTTACAGTTAAAGTACCACTCATGAGTCATTTTACAGTTAACGTCCCACTCATGAATCATTTAACAGTTAACGTCCCACTCATGAATCATTTAACAGTAAACGTCCCACTCATGAGTCATTTAACAGTTAACGTCCCACTCATGAGTCATTTAACAGTAAACGTCCCACTCATGAGTCATTTAACAGTTAAAGTACCACTCATGAATCATTTAACAGTTAACGTCACACTCATGAGTCATTTAACGTCCCACTCATGAGTCATTTAACAGTAAACGTCCCACTCATGAGTCATTTAACAGTTAACATCCCACTCATGAGTTCTTTAACAGTTAACGTCCCACTCATGAGTCATTTAACAGTAAACGTCCCACTCATGAGTCATTTAACAGTTAACATCCCACTCATGAGTTCTTTAACAGTTAACGTCCCACTCATGAGTCATTTAACAGTAAACGTCCCACTCATGAGTCATTTAACAGTTAACGTCCCACTCATGAGTTCTTTAACAGTAAACGTCCCACTCATGAGTCATTTAACAGTAAACGTCCCACTCATGAGTCATTTAACAGTCAACGTCCCACTCATGAGTCCTTTAACAGTTAACGTCCCACTCATGAGTCCTTTTCAGATGCAACACAGCAACAGTTGGAATCACACCAGAATACACATATCCTGATGTAACCTGCAGAACGCTTTACAATCCACTGGATTCCGGGACATTGACATTCTTCTATTCTGCATAATGTATATCATCAACAGTTGCAGACATTACAAATGAAACCTATACATAAAAAAGTAAACATCAAGTTGATAAAGGTTCTTTCCACATCATTCCACTCCATACTTCTTCAGTTACCTAAATTGGTGGCGCGTGATTGGATGGTGACCCTTCTATGCGGTGGCTCCTCTGTGCTCCGATTGGCCACCAGCTCCTGCAGCTGCAGTGCCCCTCCACCAATGAAACAAAAGGCTGGGCACACAGGGGCAGAGCAATCCACATGCCCCTCCCACAGGGTGCGCAGCGAGTGGGCGTCGTAGAACGTGACCCGCCCCTTCTCGAAATCCAGACAAACCCCCAGGCGCGGGGGCAGGGGGGCAGTAGGGGGGCCATGGTTGTTCCCATGGGTACTGTGGGTACTGTGGTGTAAGTTTGCTGCCCCCTGGGGTAAGAGGACCTTGCCCATGCCCATGGTGAGGAAGCAGAAGGGAGGGGAGGAGTCTGGGGAATCCTCAGCCCCACTGTCATGGCCACTGTCTGGGTCATAGCTGGAGAGAGGGAAGGGGGAGGGGAGAGGGGAGGGGAGAAGGGAAGGGGAGAGCGAAGGGGGAGGGGAGAGAGAGGGGAGGGAGAAGAGGGAGGACAGGGGGAGACTGAGTTTACTTAGTTAGTTTTAGTGTCATTGGAACGACTTCTTTACTACCCCATCCCTCTACCTCCCTCTGTCCCCCCTCCGTCTCCATCCCTCCCTCTACCTCCCTCTGTCCCCCCTCCGTCTTCATCCCTCCCTTTACCTCCCTCTGTCCCCCTTACCTCTACCTCCCTCTGTCCCCCCTCCGTCTCCATCCCTCCCTCCCTTTACCTCCCTCCGTCCCCCTACCTCTACCTCCCTCTGTCCCCCCTCCCTCTACCTCCCTCTGTCCCCTCTCCGTCTCCATCCCTCCCTCTACCTCCCTCTGTCCCCCCTACCTCTACCTCCCTCTGTCCCCCCTACTTCTACCTCCCTCTGTCCCCCCTACCTCTACCTCCCTCTGTCCCCCCTCCCTCTACCTCCCTCTGTCCCCCCTCCGTCTCCATCCCTCCCTCTACCTCCCTCTGTCCCCTATCCGTCTCCATCCCTCCCTCTACCTCCCTCTGTCCCCCCTACCTCTACCTCCCTCTGTCCCCCCTACCTCTACCTCCCTCTGTCCCCCCTCCCTCTACCTCCATCTGCCCCCCTCCCTCTACCTCCCTCTGTCCCCCCTACCTCTACCTCCCTCTGTCCCCCCTACCTCTACCTCCCTCTGTCCCCCCTACTTCTACCTCCCTCTGTCCCCCCTACCTCTACCTCCCTCTGTCCCCCCACCCTCTACCTCCCTCTGTCCCCCCTCCATCTCCATCCCTCCCTCTACCTCCCTCTGTCCCCCTCCCTCTACCTCCCTCTGTTGCCCCTCCTTCTACTTCCCTCTGTCCCCCCTCCCTCTACCTCCCTCTGTCCCCCCTCCCTCTACCTTTGCTCGTGTTTCTTGGCCCAAGCAAGTCCCTTCTTATTATTGGTGTCCTTCAGTAATGGTTTCTTTGCAGCAATTCGACCATGAAGGCCTGATTCACACAGTCTCCTCTGAACAGTTGATGTTGAGATGTTGATGCAGTTAACTCTAATGAACTTATCCTCTGTAGCAGAGATAACTCTGGGTCTTCCTTTCCTGTGGCGGTCCTCATGAGAGCCATGTCTTAAAGTCATGATGGACTGTCGTTTCTCTTTGCTTATTTGAGCTGTTCTTGCCATAATATGGACTTGGTCTTTTACCAAATAGGACTATCTTCTGTATACCCCCACCAACCTTGTCACAATACAACTGATTGGCTCAAACGCATTAAGAAGGAAATAAATTCCACAAATTAACTTTGAACAAGGCACACCTTAATTGAAATGCATTCCAGGTGACTACCTCATGATGCTGGTTGAGAGAATGCCAAGAGTGTGCAAAGCTGCCATCAAGGCAAAGGGTGGCTACTTGGAAGAATCTCAAATATAAAATATATTTTGATTTGTTTAACACTTTTTTGGTTACTACATGATTCCATATGTGTTATTTCATAGTTGTGATGTCTTCACTATTATTCTACAATGTAGAAAATAGTAAAAATAAAGAAAAACCTGTTGAATGAGTAGGTGTGTCCAGACTTTTGACTGGTACTGTATATATATCAGTAGAGCCTGCTGAGGGGAGAACGGCTCATAATAATGACTGGAATGGAGTGAATGGAATGGTATCAAGAACATGGTTTCATGTGTTTGATACCACTCCATTCCAGTCGCTATTATGAGCCGTCCTCCCCTCAGCAGCCTCCACTGATATATATCTAGAGAGAGTCCAGTCCAGTCCAATCTGTTGCTCGGAGGTCTGGCTGTAACAACCATGCTTTCTGTTCTGTCTGTGCTGAATGATCTGGTTGTAAAATACAGTTGTCTTATACCTTACAGCACTTGAATGACTTTAGACTGTAGCATCTCCCTCATTTAGACTTTGCCATGCTGGCAGAATGTTTGTAAACGTCATGAGAAAAAGGAATAAACAATTCAACAGTTCCATTGAGGTGTTATGTGGATGAGGTTCTATTTCAGGAACTAGCACATATCAGTATTGAGGACCAGCCAGGGAGAGGATTCACTGGGCCATTCAAGAACCCTGCATACTTTTGTCGTCATCTGGAAAATGAAGTCAAATTTAGAACATAGAACAGAAGACACTGGTCATTAGTTATTACATCACGTTGAATGGACGGGTCGTTATGAGAAAATTCATGGCTCTTTGAACTCTGATTCAGCGTCTGATTTCATCACAGCTTTTGTTTTGGTTCTCTCTGGCCTCACATAGGGAAGAGCAGGAAGCCACTGAAGGGGCAACGTTTATTTGAATCTTCATAGAGACCATAGCCTGAGGGAAGGTAGATGTAGATTAAGTCCCCCTCCTGCAGAGTCACTGCATTAGATATATACTGATGCACTTCCTGGCTATTCTACTGATTTGACAATATTTCATGCTACTTATTCTTAAATAAGGATACACCCATATATGCCGATGTGCAGACGTCCATGCCAGAGAATCTGAAGTAGTGAACTCCTCTCAATGGGACTGTGAAGACATCTGCAGGGAGAGATCAACACTGTCTCTCATGAACACTGGAGCAGCCTGTGAGTGATGTAGGTGTCTGTTCCTAATGTCATATACGTAGCAGCAGTACCTGTCACTGGACTGTAGGTGTCTGTTACTAATGTCATATACGTAGCAGCAGTACCTGTTAGTGATGTAGGTGTCTGTTACTAATGTCATATACGTAGCAGCAGTACCTGTCACTGGGCTGTAGGTGTCTGTTACTAATGTCATATACGTAGTAGCAGTACCTGTCACTGGACTGTAGGTGTCTGTTACTAATGTCATATACGTAGCAGCAGTACCTGTTAGTGATGTAGGTGTCTGTTACTAATGTCATATACGTAGTAGCAGTACCTGTCACTGGACTGTAGGTGTCTGTTACTAATGTCATATACGTAGCAGCAGTACCTGTTAGTGATGTAGGTGTCTGTAACTAATGTCATATACGTAGCAGCAGTACCTGTCACTGGACTGTAGGTGTCTGTTACTAATGTCATATACGTAGCAGCAGTACCTGTTAGTGATGTAGGTGTCTGTAACTAATGTCATATACGTAGTAGCAGTACCTGTCACTGGGCTGTAGGTGTCTGTTACTAATGTCATATACGTAGCAGCAGTACCTGTCACTGGACTGTAGGTGTCTGTTACTAATGTCATATACGTAGCAGCAGTACCTGTCACTGGACTGTAGGTGTCTGTTACTAATGTCATATACGTAGCAGCAGTACCTGTCACTGGACTGTAGGTGTCTGTTACTAATGTCATATACGTAGCAGCAGTACCTGTTAGTGATGTAGGTGTCTGTTACTAATGTCATATACGTAGCAGCAGTACCTGTTAGTGATGTAGGTGTCTGTTACTAATGTCATATACGTAGTAGCAGTACCTGTCACTGGACTGTAGGTGTCTGTTACTAATGTCATATACGTAGTAGCAGTACCTGTCACTGGACTGTAGGTGTCTGTTACTAATGTCATATACGTAGAAGCAGTACCTGTCACTGGACTGTAGGTGTCTGTTACTAATGTCATATACGTAGCAGCAGTACCTGTCACTGGGCTGTAGGTGTCTGTTACTAATGTCATATACGTAGCAGCAGTACCTGTTAGTGATGTAGGTGTCTGTAACTAATGTCATATACGTAGCAGCAGTACCTGTTAGTGATGTAGGTGTCTGTAACTAATGTCATATACGTAGCAGCAGTACCTGTTAGTGATGTAGGTGTCTGTTACTAATGTCATATATGTAGTAGCAGTACCTGTCACTGGACTGTAGGTGTCTGTTACTAATGTTATATACGTAGCAGCAGTACCTGTCACTGGGCTGTAGGTGTCTGTTACTAATGTCATATACGTAGCAGCAGTACCTGTCACTGGGCTGTAGGTGTCTGTTACTAATGTCATATACGTAGCAGCAGTACCTGTCACTGGACTGTAGGTGTCTGTTACTCATGTCATATACGTAGCAGCAGTACCTGTCACTGGGCTGTAGGTGTCTGTTACTAATGTCATATACGTAGCAGCAGTACCTGTCACTGGACTGTAGGTGTCTGTTACTAATGTCATATACGTAGCAGCAGTACCTGTCCCTGGACTGTAGGTGTCTGTTACTAATGTCATATACGTAGCAGCAGTACCTGTCACTGGACTGTAGGTGTCTGTTACTAATGTCATATACGTAGCAGCAGTACCTGTCACTGGACTGTAGGTGTCTGTTACTAATGTCATATACGTAGTAGCAGTACCTGTCACTGGACTGTAGGTGTCTGTTACTAATGTCATATACGTAGCAGCAGTACCTGTCACTGGACTGTAGGTGTCTGTTACTAATGTCATATACGTAGCAGCAGTACCTGTTAGTGATGTAGGTGTCTGTTACTAATGTCATATACGTAGCAGCAGTACCTGTTAGTGATGTAGGTGTCTGTTACTAATGTCATATACGTAGCAGCAGTACCTGTCACTGGGCTGTAGGTGTCTGTAACTAATGTCATATACGTAGTAGCAGTACCTGTCACTGGACTGTAGGTGTCTGTTACTAATGTCATATACGTAGCAGCAGTACCTGTCACTGGACTGTAGGTGTCTGTAACTAATGTCATATACGTAGCAGCAGTACCTGTTAGTGATGTAGGTGTCTGTAACTAATGTCATATACGTAGTAGCAGTACCTGTCACTGGACTGTAGGTGTCTGTTACTAATGTCATATACGTAGCAGCAGTACCTGTCACTGGACTGTAGGTGTCTGTAACTAATGTCATATACGTAGCAGCAGTACCTGTCACTGGACTGTAGGTGTCTGTAACTAATGTCATATACGTAGCAGCAGTACCTGTCACTGGACTGTAGGTGTCTGTTACTAATGTCATATACGTAGCAGCAGTACCTGTTAGTGATGTAGGTGTCTGTAACTAATGTCATATACGTAGCAGCAGTACCTGTCACTGGACTGTAGGTGTCTGTTACTAATGTCATATACGTAGAAGCAGTACCTGTCACTGGGCTGTAGGTGTCCGTAACTAATGTCATATACGTAGCAGCAGTACCTGTTAGTGATGTAGGTGTCTGTTACTAATGTCATATACGTAGAAGCAGTACCTGTCACTGGACTGTAGGTGTCTGTAACTAATGTCATATACGTAGCAGCAGTACCTGTTAGTGATGTAGGTGTCTGTTACTAATGTCATATACGTAGCAGCAGTACCTGTCACTGGACTGTAGGTGTCTGTAACTAATGTCATATACGTAGCAGCAGTACCTGTTAGTGATGTAGGTGTCTGTTACTAATGTCATATACGTAGCAGCAGTACCTGTCACTGGACTGTAGGTGTCTGTTACTAATGTCATATACGTAGCAGCAGTACCTGTCACTGGACTGTAGGTGTCTGTAACTAATGTCATATACGTAGCAGCAGTACCTGTTAGTGATGTAGGTGTCTGTAACTAATGTCATATACGTAGCAGCAGTACCTGTTAGTGATGTAGGTGTCTGTTACTAATGTCATATACGTAGTAGCAGTACCTGTCACTGGACTGTAGGTGTCTGTTACTAATGTTATATACGTAGCAGCAGTACCTGTCACTGGGCTGTAGGTGTCTGTTACTAATGTCATATACGTAGCAGCAGTACCTGTCACTGGGCTGTAGGTGTCTGTTACTAATGTCATATACGTAGCAGCAGTACCTGTCACTGGACTGTAGGTGTCTGTTACTAATGTCATATACGTAGCAGCAGTACCTGTCACTGGGCTGTAGGTGTCTGTTACTAATGTCATATACGTAGCAGCAGTACCTGTCACTGGACTGTAGGTGTCTGTTACTAATGTCATATACGTAGCAGCAGTACCTGTCCCTGGACTGTAGGTGTCTGTTACTAATGTCATATACGTAGCAGCAGTACCTGTCACTGGACTGTAGGTGTCTGTTACTAATGTCATATACGTAGTAGCAGTACCTGTCACTGGACTGTAGGTGTCTGTTACTAATGTCATATACGTAGCAGCAGTACCTGTCACTGGACTGTAGGTGTCTGTTACTAATGTCATGTACGTAGCAGCAGTACCTGTCACTGGGCTGTAGGTGTCTGTAACTAATGTCATATACGTAGCAGCAGTACCTGTCACTGGGCTGTAGGTGTCTGTAACTAATGTCATATACGTAGCAGCAGTACCTGTTAGTGATGTAGGTGTCTGTAACTAATGTCATATACGTAGCAGCAGTACCTGTTAGTGATGTAGGTGTCTGTAACTAATGTCATATACGTAGCAGCAGTACCTGTCACTGGGCTGTAGGTGTCTGTAACTAATGTCATATACGTAGCAGCAGTACCTGTCACTGGACTGTAGGTGTCTGTTACTAATGTCATATACGTAGAAGCAGTACCTGTCACTGGGCTGTAGGTGTCCGTAACTAATGTCATATACGTAGCAGCAGTACCTGTTAGTGATGTAGGTGTCTGTTACTAATGTCATATACGTAGCAGCAGTACCTGTCACTGGACTGTAGGTGTCTGTAACTAATGTCATATACGTAGCAGCAGTACCTGTTAGTGATGTAGGTGTCTGTTACTAATGTCATATACGTAGCAGCAGTACCTGTCACTGGACTGTAGGTGTCTGTTACTAATGTCATATACGTAGCAGCAGTACCTGTCACTGGACTGTAGGTGTCTGTAACTAATGTCATATACGTAGCAGCAGTACCTGTTAGTGATTTAGGTGTCTGTTACTAATGTCATATACGTAGCAGCAGTACCTGTTACTGGACTGTAGGTGTCTGTTACTAATGTCATATTCGTAGCAGCAGTACCTGTCACTGGACTGTAGGTGTCTGTAACTAATGTCATATACGTAGCAGCAGTACCTGTCACTGGACTGTAGGTGTCTGTAACTAATGTCATATACGTAGCAGCAGTACCTGTCACTGGACTGTAGGTGTCTGTTACTAATGTCATATACGTAGCAGCAGTACCTGTCACTGGACTGTAGGTGTCTGTTACTAATGTCATATACGTAGCAGCAGTACCTGTCACTGGGCTGTAGGTGTCTGTTACTAATGTCATATACGTAGCAGCAGTACCTGTCACTGGACTGTAGGTGTCTGTAACTAATGTCATATACGTAGCAGCAGTACCTGTTAGTGATGTAGGTGTCTGTTACTAATGTCATATACGTAGCAGCAGTACCTGTCACTGGACTGTAGGTGTCTGTTACTAATGTCATATACGTAGCAGCAGTACCTGTCCCTGGACTGTAGGTGTCTGTAACTAATGTCATATACGTAGCAGCAGTACCTGTCACTGGACTGTAGGTGTCTGTTACTAATGTCATATACGTAGCAGCAGTACCTGTCACTGGACTGTAGGTGTCTGTTACTAATGTCATATACGTAGCAGCAGTACCTGTCACTGGACTGTAGGTGTCTGTTACTAATGTCATATACGTAGCAGCAGTACCTGTCACTGGACTGTAGGTGTCTGTAACTAATGTCATATACGTAGCAGCAGTACCTGTTAGTGATGTAGGTGTCTGTTACTAATGTCATATACGTAGCAGCAGTACCTGTCACTGGACTGTAGGTGTCTGTAACTAATGTCATATACGTAGCAGCAGTACCTGTCACTGGACTGTAGGTGTCTGTTACTAATGTCATATACGTAGCAGCAGTACCTGTTAGTGATGTAGGTGTCTGTAACTAATGTCATATACGTAGCAGCAGTACCTGTTAGTGATGTAGGTGTCTGTTACTAATGTCATATACGTAGCAGCAGTACCTGTCACTGGACTGTAGGTGTCTGTAACTAATGCCATATACGTAGCAGCAGTACCTGTCACTGGGCTGTAGTTGTCTGTTACTAATGTCATATACGTAGCAGCAGTACCTGTCACTGGACTGTAGGTGTCTGTTACTAATGTCATATACGTAGCAGCAGTACCTGTCACTGGACTGTAGGTGTCTGTTACTAATGTCATATACGTAGCAGCAGTACCTGTCACTGGACTGTAGGTGTCTGTTACTAATGTCATATACGTAGCAGCAGTACCTGTCACTGGACTGTAGGTGTCTGTTACTAATGTCATATACGTAGCAGCAGTACCTGTTAGTGATGTAGGTGTCTGTAACTAATGTCATATACGTAGTAGCAGTACCTGTCACTGGACTGTAGGTGTCTGTTACTAATGTCATATACGTAGCAGCAGTACCTGTCACTGGACTGTAGGTGTCTGTAACTAATGTTATATACGTAGCAGCAGTACCTGTCACTGGACTGTAGGTGTCTGTTACTAATGTCATATACGTAGCAGCAGTACCTGTCACTGGACTGTAGGTGTCTGTAACTAATGTTATATACGTAGTAGCAGTACCTGTCACTGGACTGTAGGTGTCTGTTACTAATGTCATATACGTAGCAGCAGTACCTGTCACTGGACTGTAGGTGTCTGTTACTAATGTCATATACGTAGCAGCAGTACCTGTCACTGGACTGTAGGTGTCTGTTACTAATGTCATATACGTAGCAGCAGTACCTGTCACTGGACTGTAGGTGTCTGTAACTAATGTTATATACGTAGTAGCAGTACCTGTCACTGGACTGTAGGTGTCTGTTACTAATGTCATATACGTAGCAGCAGTACCTGTCACTGGACTGTAGGTGTCTGTTACTAATGTCATATACGTAGCAGCAGTGTCTGTCACTGGGCTGTAGGTGTCTGTTACTAATGTCATATACGTAGAAGCAGTACCTGTCACTGGACTGTAGGTGTCTGTTACTAATGTCATATACGTAGCAGCAGTACCTGTCACTGGACTGTAGGTGTCTGTTACTAATGTCATATACGTAGCAGCAGTACCTGTCACTGGACTGTAGGTGTCTGTTACTAATGTCATATACGTAGCAGCAGTACCTGTCACTGGACTGTAGGTGTCTGTTACTAATGTCATATACGTAGCAGCAGTACCTGTTAGTGATGTAGGTGTCTGTTACTAATGTCATATACGTAGCAGCAGTACCTGTCACTGGACTGTAGGTGTCTGTTACTAATGTCATATACGTAGCAGCAGTACCTGTTAGTGATGTAGGTGTCTGTTACTAATGTCATATACGTAGCAGCAGTACCTGTTAGTGATGTAGGTGTCTGTTACTAATGTCATATACGTAGCAGCAGTGTCTGTCACTGGACTGGAGGTGTCTGTTACTAATGTCATATACGTAGCAGCAGTGTCTGTCACTGGGCTGTAGGTGTCTGTAACTAATGTCATATACGTAGCAGCAGTACCTGTCACTGGACTGTAGGTGTCTCTAACTAATGTTATATACGTAGCAGCAGTACCTGTCACTGGACTGTAGGTGTCTGTTACTAATGTCATATACGTAGCAGCAGTACCTGTCACTGGACTGTAGGTGTCTGTAACTAATGTCATATACGTAGCAGCAGTACCTGTTAGTGATGTAGGTGTCTGTTACTAATGTTATATACGTAGCAGCAGTACCTGTTAGTGATGTAGGTGTCTGTTACTAATGTCATATACGTAGCAGCAGTACCTGTCACTGGGCTGTAGGTGTCTGTTACTAATGTCATATACGTAGCAGCAGTACCTGTCACTGGACTGTAGGTGTCTGTAACTAATGTCATATACGTAGCAGCAGTACCTGTTAGTGATGTAGGTGTCTGTTACTAATGTCATATACGTAGCAGCAGTACCTGTCACTGGGCTGTAGGTGTCTGTTCCTAATGTCATATACGTAGCAGCAGTACCTGTTAGTGATGTAGGTGTCTGTTACTAATGTCATATACGTAGCAGCAGTACCTGTCACTGGACTGTAGGTGTCTGTTACTAATGTCATATACGTAGCAGCAGTACCTGTATATGGGTTATAGGTGTTGCCGATGTTTGAAGACCTTGGTGTAGATCAGTTGGGTCTCAGTATTGAAAGGTCCTTCTTTTCTTGAGTTAGTCAAACCAGCAGAGAAGGCCAGCTTTGGTCTGTCTCTGAGCACGAATAGTTCTATAAGTTACTGTATGTTGAGTAAGATAAACTCATAAAATGAACATATTCCCACACCACATTAGATACAATGAGTTTCTGAAAGTCTTTGTTTGTCTTACCTGTGTTCTCTCTCTTCAGCCCCTCCACTTCCCCTTTCAGTTCCTCCACCTCTCTCTCGCTGGCTGTCACTCTGGTCCCCATGGCTGACAGTTCAGCTGCGTGGGCCAGAATTATGGGAATAATATCTAGAGCTCTTGATCTGATGTCTAGAGCTCAAATAAACTAATGATGAATTCAACACACTTTTCCCGACTACAATAGTCAAATGAAAGGAAGCTGCCTCATGTTAGCTGCATTCTCTCCTTCTGCAGCTCCTCCACCTCTCCTTTCAGCTCCTCCACCTCTCCTTTCAGCTCCTCCACCTCTCCTTTCAGCTCCTCCACCTCTCCTTTCAGCTCCTCCACCTCTCCTTTCAGCTCCTCCACCTCTCCTTTCTGCTCCTCCACCTCTCCTTTCAGCTCCTCCACCTCTCCTTTCTGCTCCTCCACCTCTCCTTTCAGCTCCTCCACCTCTCCTTTCAGCTCCTCCACCTCTCCTTTCAGCTCCTCCACCTCTCCTTTCAGCTCCTCCACCTCCACCATGTCTCTCAGCTCCACTCTCTGTTCCACCACCATGTTCCTCAGCTCCACTCTCTGTTCCACCACCATGTTCCTCAGCTCCTCTCTCTGTTCCACCACCATGTCTCTCAGCTCCACTCTCTGTTCCACCACCATGTTCCTCAGCTCCACTCTCTGTTCCACCACCATGTCTCTCAGCTCCACTCTCTGTTCCACCACCATGTTCCTCAGCTCCACTCTCTGTTCCACCACCATGTTCCTCAGCTCCACTCTCTGTTCCACCACCATGTTCCTCAGCTCCACTCTCTGTTCCAGCACCATATTCCTCAGCTCCACTCTCTGTTCCACCACCATGTCTCTCAGCTCCACTCTCTGTTCCACCACCATGTTCCTCAGCTCCTTCAGTTCAGTCCAGATGTCAGGCTGGGTGGTCAACGGTTCAGAAACACTCTCCCTGCTCTCTCCCCCTTCGCTGTGACCCTGTAGAGCACATATGTCAGAGTCAAGGCCCGCGGGCCACATCCGGCCCGCGAGAAGGTTTTTTACGGCCCCTGGGATGATCTTGATTTATTATTAGAACCGGCCCGCAGACCGCAGCAAGCCGGCAGCCCGCAGATCTTTTACACGCACCAATACTACATTTCCCACAATGCAACGGTGACGCACCGAGCAGTAGGCTGCTTCATTTCAATATTTATTGGCACAGCAGTCGTCAGCATCACAGTAAAATTAACTTTCAGATACCCATCAAAAATGGCAAAACGGAAGGATATGGACATGGAACAAAGGCTACAAAAGGCAGAGGAATTAAAACGAGGCCTCAAATCTCGACAGGCTCTGTTCAAAAAAGCCAAATCACAAGGCCAGGCTGCTGTCAAGGCCAGTTTTATTTTGGCAGAAGAGATCGCTAAATCAGCCCGGCCATTTACGGAGGGGGATTTCATCAAAAACTGCATGATTAAAGTTTGTGACGAAGTTTGCCCAGAAAAAAGGCAACTCTTTTTAAATGTGAGTCTGAGCAGAAACACCATTGCCGAGAGAGTAGACCAGTTGTCCATCAATCTAAAAGAGCAGCTTGTGAAAAAGGGAAAAGATTTCATTGCATATTCCTTGGCTGTGGATGAGAGCACCGACATTTCTGACATTGCCCAGTTGTCAATTTTCATCCGCGGAGTGGACTCCAGCCTAAGCGTGACAGAGGAGTTTTTGGCTTTACGTCCTATGCATGGCACAACTACGGGGCATGATTTGTATGAAGAGGTGTCAAGATGTGTAAATGAGATGGAGCTGCCTTGGGAAAAACTCGTGGGTTTGACAACCGACGGAGCACCTGCGATGTGTGGACACAGGAGCGGACTGGTGGCGAAGATACGGGAAAAGATGCAAGAGGAAAACGCGACAGGTGAGCTGACAGCTTATCATTGTATCATACACCAGGAAGCGTTGTGCGGTAAAGCCTTGAAAATGGAGCATGTAATGAGCATCATCACGCGCACAGTTAACTTTATCAGAGCCAAAGGTTTGAATCACCGCCAGTTCAAGGCATTTCTGACGGAGTTAGAAACGGAGCATGGTGATTTGCCTTATCACACAGAGGTGCGATGGCTAAGCCAGGGAAAGGTGCTTCAAAGATGTTTCGAGCTTCGTGAGGAGATTTGTCTGTTCTTGGACAGCAAAGGGAAAGACACAACACAACTCCGAGACGAAATGTTTCTGTGTGAAATGGCTTTTCTGTGTGACATTACGAGTCATCTGAATGCAATGAACTTGCAGCTGCAGGGTCGGGATCATGTCATCTCTGATATGTACAGTACAGTGAAGGCATTTAAAACCAAACTGACTCTGTGGGAGACGCAGATGCGGAAAGAAAATTTGAGCCACTTTCCCAGCTGCCAGACCATGAAAGAGAAGCTCTCTACCAGTGCGTTCCCGAGCGCACAGTTGGCTGATAAAATAGGTATGCTTGCCGCTGACTTTCGACGCCGATTTGCTGACTTTGAAGCACAAAAAAGCAGGTTGGAACTGCTCGGTAACCCATTTGCTGTTGACGTGGAAAGCTCACCACCAAACCTCCAAATGGAGTTGATTGACCTCCAATGCAATGATGCACTGAGGGCAAAATATGCGGCAGTGGGTGCTGCGGAGTTCGCCCGTTTCCTCCCCGACACAATGCCCCAGCTGCGCATCCAGGCTGCTCAAACGTTGTCTATGTTTGGCAGCACATACCTGTGTGAACAACTGTTTTCTTTGATGAACCTGAACAAAACATCACACAGAAGTCGACTTACTGCTGAACACCTCCACTCAATTCTGAGGATTTCCTCAGCTCAGAGCCTTACCCCGAACATTGATGAACTTGTGGAAAAGATGGGACACCACCAAGTATCACCCTCAACCTCAAACAAGTGAACATTACTGTGCAATCACATATTTAGAGTTTTTACTCAGTTCAAGTTTAAAAGTTAAAGTTTAATATTTGTTTTCACTGCATGTTACTTCTCCTTAAACAAAGTGTTGTTTTTGATTAATAGATTTTTGCACTTTATTTTATTGTATTTCAATCCAATTATATTTAAAAAATATTTCAGTTGAGTGGATGATAGAAAATTGCTATTATTGTTTTTTTCTTTGAAGTAAATTTAGCCCACTTTTGCTAAAATAGAAAATATAGGCTACTGATGGTGCCTTGAATACCGGTTTCTTTCATTTAATGTTCATGTTATGGGGATTTTTATATAAAGGAAATTTGTCTTTTGTGTCTGTTGAAAATTAAAGATTACTGACAGAGCCATAAGAAAATATTGCTTTATTTATCTGATCATATTGGAATATATTTGTTAGGTTTTCAGTAGGTTCAATTAGGTTCACTAGACTATATGCGTCATTTAAAAAATTTTCAATGAACATTCGAACAGTCCGGCCCTCGGCTTGTAGCTAAATTTTTTATTTGGCCCTCCGTCCATTTGACTTTGACACCCCTGCTGTAGAGTGATGTCATTCTCTCTAACCCCTCTACTCTCTGGTTTGAATCCCCGAGCCAATTAGGTGAAAAATCTATAGATTGCCCTTGAGCAAGGCACTTAACCCTAATTGCTCATGTAAGTCACTCTGGATAAGACCGTCTGCTAAATGACTCAAAGGTAAGTAAATATAAAGCAGCAATGTGTCAGAAATATCACCATAGTTACCGAAGGGCTAGCTGCTGGAGCTATTATTATTATCGAAGCTCCACTAAGCCTATTGGAGGTCTAGGTACAGTCATCCCCATAGTCTGTTCACCTAGATCCACAAGGTGGAGTTAACTTGAAGGGGAGGGAGAAGGGAGTGAGGGTTTAAAACAAAGCCTTGCCTCTGTGGCTGTTGTCAAAGCAACAGAGAAGGAGCAGGAAGTATCCAGGTAGTTAAATAGAACACACACACGCCCTCTGGTAACCTCCGGTCCTCACACACTGAACAGCCACTGCGCCACCTGACCAGCCTCATACAGGTGAGAGACACCTGCTGCTAGCTACACCTGATCTCCTCCTTCTCTGAGAATATACATGAACCTGGGCATGTGTGTTCTCTCTTTCCCTCTCCTCTCTATCTCACACATCTGTCTCTGTTTTCATGTGTTCTCTCTTTCCCTCTACTCTCTATCTCACACATCTGTCTCTGTTTTCATGTGTTCTCTCTTTCCCTCTCCTCTCTATCTCACACATCTGTCTCTGTTTTCATGTGTTCTCTCTTTCCCTCTCCTCTCTATCTCACACATCTGTCTCTGTTTTCATGTGTTCTCTCTTTCCCTCTCCTCTATCTCACACATCTGTCTCTGTTTTCATGTGTTCTCTCTTTCCCTCTCCTCTCTATCTCACACATCTGTCTCTGTTTTCATGTGTTCTCTCTTTCCCTCTCCTCTCTATCTCACACATCTGTCTCTGTTTTCATGTGTTCTCTCTTTCCCTCTCCTCTCTATCTCACACATCTGTCTCTGTTTTCATGTGTTCTCTCTTTCCCTCTCCTCTCTATCTCACACATCTGTCTCTGTTTTCATGTGTTCTCTCTTTCCCTCTCCTCTCTATCTCACACATCTGTCTCTGTTTTCATGTGTTCTCTCTTTCCCTCTCCTCTCTATCTCACACATCTGTCTCTGTTTTCATGTGTTCTCTCTTTCCCTCTCCTCTCTATCTCACACATCTGTCTCTGTTTTCATGTGTTCTCTCTTTCCCTCTCCTCTCTATCTCACACATCTGTCTCTGTTTTCATGTGTTCTCTCTTTCCCTCTCCTCTCTATCTCACACATCTGTCTCTGTTTTCATGTGTTCTCTCTTTCCCTCTCCTCTCTATCTCACACATCTGTCTCTGTTTTCATGATGTTCTCTCTTTCCCTCTCCTCTCTATCTCACACATCTGTCTCTGTTTTCATGTGTTCTCTCTTTCCCTCTCCTCTCTATCTCACACATCTGTCTCTGTTTTCATGTGTTCTCTCTTTCCCTCTCCTCTCTATCTCACACATCTGTCTCTGTTTTCATGTGTTCTCTCTTTCCCTCTCCTCTCTATCTCACACATCTGTCTCTGTTTTCATGATGTTCTCTCTTTCCCTCTCCTCTCTATCTCACACATCTGTCTCTGTTTTCATGTGTTCTCTCTTTCCCTCTCCTCTCTATCTCACACATCTGTTTCCGTTTTCATGTGTTCTCTCCCTGTGACCAAACAATGCCAATAGTATGTCTGTCATATAAGAATGTTCCAGATGGGCCTGGCATGGGCTATATTATAAAGTTGTCATATTTTGATAGACTAATGGGACAATATGTGTGGGGAATGGCTCTCAGCACTTGGCTTTGCCCAGTTTAAATGCCAGGTAAACAGGAGTGGTATTATTTGCGCATGTCAACGTGTGAAAATGCTGCCAAGCGCCAAACTGCCAGAACTGGATTGGCAGTGTGTCCGCCCAGGCAGCCATTGTTCTGACAATCATTGTTCCACAGTCTCATAATGAGCCACCAGAATAGCTCAAGACACACCTGACTGTAGCATGTAACAATATAATAATCACTGAGTAACACCATAATAATCACTGAGTAACACCATAATAAATACTGAGTAACATCATAATAAATACTGAGTAACACCATAATAATCACTGAGTAACACCATAATAATCACTGAGTAACATCATAATAATCACTGAGTAACACCATAATAATCACTGAATAACACCATAATAATCACTGAGTAACACCATAATAATCACTGAGTAACACCATAATAATCACTGAGTAACATCATAATAAATACTGAGTAACACCATAATAATCACCGAGTAACATCATAATAAATACTGAGTAACACCATAATAATCACTGAGTAACACCATAATAATCACTGAGTAACACCATAATAAATACTGAGTAACACCATAATAATCACTGAGTAACACCATAATAATCACTGAGTAACACCATAATAAATACTGAGTAACACCATAATAATCACTGAGTAACACCATAATAATCACTGAGTAACATCATAATAATCACTGAATAACACCATAATAATCACTGAGTAACACCATAATAATCACTGAGTAACACCATAATAATCACTGAGTAACATCATAATAAATACTGAGTAACACCATAATAATCACCGAGTAACATCATAATAAATACTGAGTAACACCATAATAATCACTGAGTAACATCATAATAAATACTGAGTAACACCATAATAATCACTGAGTAACATCATAATAAATACTGAGTAACACCATAATAATCACTGAGTAACACCATAATAATCACTGAGTAGCACCATAATAAATACTGAGTAACACCATAATAATCACTGAGTAACACCATAATAATCACTGAGTAACATCATAATAATCACTGAGTAACACCATAATAATCACTGAATAACACCATAATAATCACTGAGTAACACCATAATAATCACTGAGTAACACCATAATAATCACTGAGTAACATCATAATAAATACTGAGTAACACCATAATAATCACCGAGTAACATCATAATAAATACTGAGTAACACCATAATAATCACTGAGTAACACCATAATAATCACTGAGTAACACCATAATAATCACTGAGTAACACCATAATAATCACTCAGTCTGACAGAGCGATTATTATTCAAAAGAATTAAACATCACAAAAACTATCTCATTAACAGAGAAAGGTTTATTTAAGCATACAGTTTGCATGGTTAGTGAATAGTTAAAGTGTAAATTGCCTTTCTTGATGGCCCCTGAGATGATAATTAAAGTTGAATTGAATTATAATTTAAATGGAGGAGAAGGAGGAAGAGGAAGAGGTGGTTTGTGATAGGAATTTATCAGCACAGCGGCAGCCAGGTGAACACCAGCCAGGTGAACACCAACCAGGTGAACACCAGCCAGGTGAACACCAGCCAGGTCCAGGTGAACACCAGCCAGGTGAACACCAGCCAGGTGAACACCAGCCAGGTCCAGGTGAACACCAGCCAGGTGAACACCAGCCAGGTGAACACCAGCCAGGTGAACACCAGCAAGGTCCAGGTGAACACCAGCCAGGTGAACACCAGCCAGGTCCAGGTGAACACCAGCCAGGTGAACACCAGCAAGGTGAGAGCTCTGTTCCTCAGCTACAGCTCAGACGGAGAATCCCTCACCACCGAGCAGCTCCGCAGCCTCCTCTCCAATGAGTTCAGCCAGGTCCAGGTATGTGTGTGTGCGCTTGTGTGTGTGTGTGTGTGTGTGTGTGTGTGTGTGTGTGTGTGTGTGTGTGTGTGTGTGTGTGTGTGTGTGTGTGTGTGTGTGTGTGTGTGTGTGTGTGTGTGTGTGTGTGTGTGTGTGTGTGTGTGTGTGTGTACTGAGCTGAAAGGGCAGAATACTAAACTGAGTCTCTCTCTCTCTCTCTCTCTCTCTCTCTCTCTCTCTCTCTCTCTCTCTCTCTCTCTCTCTCTCTCTCTCTCTCTCTCTCTGTCTCTCTCTCTCTCTCTCTCTCTGTCTCTCTCTCTGTCTCTCTCTCTCTCTCTGTAGGCGCTGAATGAACAGCTGCTGGAGGAGTTCATTGTGGCTTATGATGGAAATGGAGATCACAAGCTCGATATGATGGAGTTTGCAGATCTGGTCAAATTCATCACCAAAGACGGCCACTAGACAACACTGGAAATATATATTAATCCTGGGCTTATGATGGGCCTAACAATATCTGACACATAGAAAATGTAACATAGATCACAAAACCTGAAACATACACACATTCCTGATGAATAAATCTGTCTACTGCTTGTAGTCATTTAAACTCACATCCCACTTTACTTCAAGTGAATAACTAATTCTATAACAACGAAGTATGAGATATGCCTCTTGTATCCATGTAGGATTACTTACAGATGAGTAGTGGCTTACTTGAAGTGCCTACAGTGCAGACTACTAGGAGGCTGGCGAGGGGAGGATGGCTCATAACAAGGAAACCACGTGTTTGATGTATTTGATACCATACCACTGATACCGTTCCAGCCATAACTATGAGCCCATCCTCCCCAATTAAGGTGCCACCAGCCACCTGTGCAAAAGCATCAGTATGCTATTCCAAGCAAAACACCACAGTTCCCTCAACAGCTGTGCCCCATGTTTTCTGTCGTCAGCACATCTGTATGTCAAACACACACACACACACATACACACACACACACACACACACACACACACACACACACACACACACACACACACACACACACACACACGCACACAGAGAGGTGATCTAGATTTTCAGACAGGAGCACTTCCTCAGGGGGTGTGTGTGTGTGTCTTACTCTGAC
>NW_026601550.1:0-45469 GCF_029448725.1 Salvelinus fontinalis
TCCATTTATGTTTTGAGGTCGGACTTTAGAACGTCGGAATTTAGGATGTCTAGCTCATTAGCTCGTAGGACGCACTGATTGGTGTCACCGCGTTAGTCACTATGTGTTACACTTGTGCTGGCTTGTCCATCTCGTTAGTGGGAAGGTGTTTCACCTGAGCTGGTCCAGGTTCTATTTAAGAGTGTCTGGCCCAGTGCTCCAGTGGTCTTGATAGATGTGGAGAGTCAACACCTTTAGTTGCTCCACCTTTTTGGTTTGCTTCCTGTCTGTGAGTTTTTCTTTTGTTTGCCTCTTCTTTGGCAAATTTAGTGGGTCTCATGGTGGGTGTCTTTTAGGTCCCAGTTGTTGTTACTAGTCAATTTTCATTGGACACCCCCCATAGTGTCTTTCAGAACCCCTCCTAAAAAACAAGCTAATATTTTTGGTTGAATATTTTAACATTTTAATCAATGGCATTTCCTTAGGATGCTCATTAGTCTTTAAGTTGTATTTTTATCCTCTTATGTTTGTGTACTAAATATATCTGTTTATTTTCATAGGTTTTTCCTGTGAAGCCATTGTGTTGCATCCATGTCTGAAATGTGCTGTATAAATAAAGCTTGATTTGAACATATTGCAAAACAAATTAATCAAATGACTGACCAATCAACAGAGTCTTGGTCCGTCTTAGTATGAGAACAGTATCAATCCCACTTTTCCAGCCTGCTGAAGGTGTGGTGGAGTGGTAACCACCACCCCCGGCTCTACCAAGGGCTTGAGGTGGTCACCCACAGCTCTGCTTATGTTCTGTGGCCTTGCCGTTCCATTTCTTGACTGCCCCTGCAACACAGAAACACATTTAATCATATTATATACAACACTCAAAGTAATGGATATGGAGCATCTATGGCCTCAGTTACACCTGGCACCTAAATGTGACTTCTGTCATCTGATCACTCCAAGCTGCATTAGGTTCAGATCTACCAGGATGGGCCTTTGACATAGTCTGGATGCAGTCAGGCCACCAAATATGCATAAGCAATGTAAAGAGATGGGTTGAATGAGTGGGGAAAAGTACATTCTACACAAATGACCTTCATAATAGCAAAGAACAAATGTGTGTGCCTGAGGGGAAATTAACTTTCATACAGCCAAAAGGAGTGAGAAATTACACCAATATCAGCGGACAATTTGCACTAATGTAAATAAACATAGATGATGGAACATATTCCCTTTTGCTGACGTGATGAACCGCTAAGGGGACATAAATATTTACCATCTAAACCATGTGTGACCTCTCACCTCTCTGACTGTAGAAGTGTTCTTCCTAACCAGTCCCTCAACAGCTCCCTGACTGAGCTCCACCCTCACTGGGTCTTCAGAGGAGAGGAAGGCTGAGGAGGGATGGAAGGATGAATGGATCAGTCAGTCAATAAAGTGTAGAGCTGCTGTCTATGCTGTTTGACAAAATCACTATTTTAGTAGTTCATTAAAGTAAATAAGGCTTTATGACTGATGAATACTAACTATCAATCACTTAGATCATGTATTTTCAGGTAGCGATACATCTTTGGGACGTCCGTAGCCCGTTGAAGTTGACATTTAAAATGGTTAAGTTAGGGGTTAAGGTTAGGGTTTAGTGTAGGGATGTCTCAAGAATCCCTAGAGAATACCCTAGAGTTAACTTGTTGTCTGAAAATAAAATGTACATTTTCCTCACCTGCGTCCAGTCAGCAAATGGACTAGATGCCGCTTAGGCCGCCCGTTGTGACTCCGTCAAGAATTCAGCAGAGCAAGTTTGTATGAAGGTCTGGTTATTAAATGGGTACATAATTCAATAGTAATATCCTCTAAAACGCTCTGGTGACAAACTTTGCTGCCCTGTTTCCAGTTGTCCACATGGCTGGAAGAACCTATTCAAGTAAGGAAACAGATTTTCAAAGTGTAAAAAAAACAACGATGTATAATTAGCTAACTAGCTACAGTGCAGGCTAACTCAAATGAGCTGTTAAATGAACTAGCTAGTTGGCTAGCTATCTAACCAACTTCAAATACTGTATAGATAGATAGCTAAGTGAATGAAATATCACCAGCTACCTAACTTCATATTAGCTATCTATTTATCACTGTAAAAAACAAACTCCAAATGCATTTGTAGGTAGCTAGCTAACAGCCTTGGAGGGTGAAAGGATAGCAGCCCCAACTGTCAGTGAGAGAGGAGGCTATTCTGGATAGGGCAGGTACTTTAGTGTTGTTCCTGTCCCTAGAAGTGAGGACGGAGATAATAGTAACATAATATTCAGTGTGGTGTAATTTGACTGTAATGAAGTGTGTTTCTTGTGAGGTTTTCTGTCCTCAGATAAAGAGCTCTATGAAAGCCAGTCTACATATGAAGAGGTCCCAATGAAGAGCAGTGGTTCTCAGTCCTGGGGACTCAAAGAGGTGCACATTGTTGTTTTTGCCTCAGTACTGCACAGCTGATTCAAATGGTCAACTCATCATCAAGCTTCAAGTGGTATTTATGTATTCATTTGTGATGCTATCCTTGATATGATCCTGTTAGTCACATGCTACACATGTACATATGTGTGTCCATGCATCTATCAATCCAATGTTATCATGATTTGTTATCAGGGATATTATACTTTAGTAATCCACAATGACCTGGTGATGTAACAGTTACATTGTCTTGGTTATAACTACATTGTCTTCCATATTCCTACAGATACCTTGTAACTGGAGATTCCTGCAAAACGATTGCCTACAGTTACCGTGTAGGACACTGCAAGGTTGGGTGACCAGGGTCATCTGGGACTGCCTCCTGGAGGAATTCAGATGTGTGAAGGCTACCTGTGTCCTGCGTAACTTCATGAGGATGGACACGCGGACCAGGAGGGGATCTGCAGCTCGCCGCCGTGTCCCAGAGGAGGAGTCTGCTTCTCTGCAGGATGTTTCAAGGATGGGGTCCAAAAACGCAGCAAGAGAGGCAATCCGTGTGCAGGAGATCTTCACCTCCTACTTCTTCAAAGAGGGTGCTGTTCCCTGGTAACACCATAGACTACACTATGCACAACCAAAGGCTCTTTTAAGAGGGTGCTGTTCCCTGGCAACACCATAGACTACACTATGCACTTTTAAGAGCCATTCACATTGCAATACGTGTATTATTCCATTTACTTAGCTATGTCAATTGCAGTTATTCAATTCACAGTTTCTCTCCCTTTGATTTCTACTTCTTAGGTGAGGGTGCTGTTTAGGTAAGGGTTTGATATCTGTGCAAAAACAAAACAGGCTATTTTAAATCACCCATATTGAAGAAATGTAGAACAATTAGACACCCTATAACCCACACCTACACACTCATGTATCAATCTGATTGATGGATTGTGTTGTGCAGTAAGCAGGCTCAGGTGTATAACTGTGGCTCCTTCCACCTTCAAAGAATAGGCAAGAGGGCCAACCATAGAGAATAGTAAGACACTTCATTATTTCTATAACTATGCTATAATTGTTTGTCCTCTTGTGTCCGTTCATGTTTTTCAGCATAAAGTACTCTGCAGCCACTTAGTGTGGTGTGGACACCAGGTGAGGCCACACACAGATTCCTGTTGAACACTGTCACTTTAACTACCTTATTTTATCAATAACAGTCTCTCTCCTTCACTTCATCCCTCTCTCCCCTTCTCCCTAAATCCTCTAGGTTATATCAGCTGTGTCGGTGAACCCCTCCTGCATCTGGACTGGCTACATAGAGGGCACAGCATGATCAGAGGTGAGAGGTCACTTGGTCAGGTCAACAGGAAGTATTATTAAAGAAATGCTTTACATTGAAATACAGATTGAAGCAGTAGTCCCAGAGTTAATGATCCCAGGTCAGTTTATATTATACAGGAAGTAGTATTAAAGAGATGCTTTACATTGAAATACAGACAGATGCAGTAGTCCCAGAGTTAATGATCCAAGGTCAGTTTTGCATTTCACCTCCTGATTGATGACTAACAATGTTAGAATAAAAAATAAAAACACAAGGCTTACATTTACATTTAAGTCATTTAGCAGACGCTCTTATCCAGAGCGACTTACAAGTACATACATTCATACTTTTTTTTTGTACTGGTCTCTCTCTCCATCTGTCTCTCGTCTGCAGATATGTTTTGATGTGAGAGGATGCCAACCCCTAGTCCCATCATCGCCACCTCACCCTCTTTTAAGATCACCTTTGGGCCAACTAGAGACACTGTTATGTAATTGTGATGAACTGAGAGAATATTTATGTAGCACTGTGATTCGTTAATCATGTGCTGCCTTCCCTGCTCCTATGTGCTTACCTCTTTCCCTTTCTGTCTTTTACACCTCTCTCTCCACCTCCTCTTTCTTCCTCTGTTTTTATAATGCACAACAGATGTGCATTGAAGTACAGATTGAACTTGTATTTATAACACTTGGATAATGAGCTTTTCAATAAAGCGTTTCACATTCTCTACTGGTTGAAATGAAGTGTAATGTGATGAAATACTCCACCTATCCTGTGTTTATCAGATCAATGCAGATGAAGGGCATTAGATGTTGAGATGAACCGGTGTTGGAGTATTTACATGATGCATAGGAAGTGTAGTGTACTGTTTTTTAACATTATGTTTCTGTATATATGAATTAACTAGTTAAATCCTGTTTCTAGTCTATTAGTTACAATGTGTAACCATTGATGTCCCAGGACCAAGATTGATAAACACTGTTGAAGTGTATAATTGTAATACAAACATGCAGACACAGTGTCATTCAAAGACTGGAATTTGATACTCCTGGTATTGGATATGACTGAATAATCATCTCAAAGACATTCATACCTAAACTGCACCTTTATTTGCCAAGGTAGAGTACATGATCAGTGAATATATTAAATGTACAGGCTACAATGTGGGGATCTCATGCATGGTAATAACTACATGTATACAATAACGACTTGCATTCTTGGCACAACATGATATTATATTCTACTCAATCCATAGGCTTCATTAATGTCATTCAGGCTGTTTTGAAGTTGATACAACTGGCTATGATAGCTGAGGTTCATAGCTAGGTTCTGAACTAATATGTATACCAAACGTTTGGGTCCATACACAGATCGTCTAGATAGCTAGCTACACATCCATGGGTATACAGGGATTTTAATAATCCACTGCACAATAAGCAAGAACACAGCTAGCTATGTTATTTCATATATCTGCATGGTAAATATCAGCAAGGCAAGCTTACAGAATTGTACATTCAATTTGCAGTAAATTCTTCAGCTAGCTAGATTCTATACATCCACTGTTTCCCAAAACGACAGCCTGGTTTGCTGGTTGTTTCAGGAGTCCCTAAAACAACCAGAATTACAATTTTGTACTCATGTCACAACACCCATAAAGCTAGCTGGCTAATGTTAGCTAGTCAGCTAGCTGGCTAAATCACGATTTTCGTAAATGAACTATGATTAAAAAAAATGCATAATCGTTTGTCTCTACATGAACAAACATTCCTGTCAACTGTACATGTTTTTTGCATGATTAGTTATGACGTTATAATCCCTTACATTTGCTTCCATCCTAGTATTTCTGTCCGCCATCTTTGATGCAGTTCAGTTCTGTGCAGGGGTACCCCTCTCTTCTGGTATTTCTGTCCGCCATCTTTGATTCAGTTCTGTGTAGGCGTACCCCTCTCTCCTAGTATTTCTGTCCACCATCTTTGATCCAGTTCAGTTCTGTGTAGTGGTACCCCTCTCTCGAAGTATTTCTTTCAGGGATCTTTGCTGAAGAAAGTCTAACAGTCACTAGTGAAGCAGCAGCCTCCCCCGGCCCTAGTGCCGGCCCGGTAAGAAGTTTAAGATGCGATGAAACGGTTGACAAAAAAAAGAAATCACAGAAAAAATATATTGACTGATATTGATTTATTTAGGGGGGGGGGGGGGCTAATTAACATTTTAGTTCTAGTGACGTCCCTGACTCCTATCCTTTAACTTTTTGTCTGAAAATAAAATATACGTTTTTCTTAACTGCGTTACCCACTCCAGTCAGCAGATGGCGGTCTGCGACTTTAAGGCAATGCTGCTACTGTGACGTATAATCTAGTGGACGGAACGCTTCTTTCAACAGCAGCAACAGACAGTCAGCAACCTCGGTAGCTTGCTAGCCAAAATAGCCGATCCAATAAAGCTCTTCAGACGCTTTAGTGTATATTAGCCACTGTGTTTTAAACCCTCGTCTGTCGTCTAGTTAGTTGTCGATTTAATTTCATATTTACGGTGTTGTAGTTATTAGTCAGTTAGCGGGCTGGTTAAGTTAGCATTAGCCTAGCTAACATCCCCGACCATGCGGTCACTAAGCTACTCTCCTAAAGAAGAGGAGATCTGCTGGACGAAGAAAGAGGTTATGTGGCTAAACATTGTCGTGAAAGAGGAGGAAGAGGATGTCAAAATACAAAAACAGGTAGACGGTGAGGCTGTTACAGTGAAAGAAGAGAAAGACGTTTCAGTGAAAGAAGAGGAAGATGCGTTCAGAGTGAAAGAGGAGGAGGATGTTACAGTGAAAGAGGAGGAGAATGTTACAGTGAAAGAGGAGGAGAAAGAGGAAGATTCTGTTTTTGGAGTGAAAGAGGAGGAGGGGGAGATGACTGTCACATTGGAGGAAGGGGAGGATGAAGATGAGGAAACTGGATATCTGGGCTCGGTTTCCCAAAGGCATGTTAAGGCATACAATGGCTCTAACGATGAACGGGCCCTGATTAACACTAGTAAGTACTGTCTTAAAAACAAAGGCACAAACTCTGCAGTTGTTGAACTGATGTGTGCTTTTATAGGGGACATATGCAATTGCTACATCCTTATTGTGAGTTTTTGCAATTCTTCAGGAAATGGGCGTGGCTTTAACGTTTTCAGATTTGAAGAAAATGGGGGAAAATATGGTGCCGAAGTCCAACGAGAGAGCGGATACAAATGAACTGCTTTAAATAATCATGACAAATGTTGAGCAATGTAATGAAGTAATGATTTTTCAAATAAGTTACCTTACACGTTATATGACTATTGTTGTTCACTTGACAATCTAAAGACAAATGTCAAATAATGAACATTCATTACAGAAGTCATTGTTTGTACATCATGGCTACACATCACCTTTTACAGTGGATTTCTGCTGTTGTGGGCCTTACCATCTGTCTGACTTGTTGTTCACACAGGAGAGAGACGTGACTATCGTGGATCCTATGGGGAGCCTCAACAACCTCATGATGCTGAGGAGGCAGAGAAGAGTCTCTCCACATCGAAACACCAGCAGAGAACCACAGGGAAGAAATCTCATTGCTGCTCTGACTGTGGGAAAGGTTGCACATCTTCATCAGAACTTAAAATACACCAGAGAACACACACAGGAGAGAAACCTTATAGCTGTGATCAATGTGGGATGAGTTTTACTACATCAAGCCATCTGATTCGACACCAGAGATCACACACAGGAGAGAAACCTTATAGCTGTGATCAATGTGAGAAGAGTTTTACTACATCTTGCTATCTGACTGTACACCAGAGAACACACACAGGAGAGAAGCCTTATATCTGTGATCAATGTGGGAAGAGTTTTCCTACATCTAGCCAGCTGAGTTCACACCAGAGAATACACACATGAGAGAAACCTTATAGCTGTGATCAATGTGGGAAGAGTTTTACTACATCAAGCCAGCTGACTTCACACCAGAGAACACACACAGGAGAGAAACCTCATAGCTGTGATCAATGTGGTAAGAGATACTCTGATAAAAGATCTCTGATCAAACATCAGAAAATACATACATGAAGAAGTTGTTTCATGATATCAATGAAATAATGTCACAATGTAGAATGTTTTAACATTGTAGTAGGAGTATTTTAATGATGTTCTACCTTGTACTTTGCCCTGTTCAATTGATTGCAGTATGATATGTATATTAGCCTCAGGGGGAAATCCAGGCTCTGAATTGAAAGAGTATTATTTAACAAAAAGTGACTAACAAAAAAAGAGCTGTGTTACACTTACTGCGTTGGTGACCCACTTTAATCAAAATGCAGCACTTCAAAATGTAGCTAGCTGTTTTCTACAAGTTGAAAAAGCTGCTTGTTTAAAACAATACATGTAAGATGATAATTGTTGCAGATGTTTGTGTATATACACACATGAAAGCAGTATAATAAATTGATCTATAATCAATTTTATTAACAATCTGACAAAACTCCAGTATTTCTTGACAACATTCAAGTGCTAATTGTCTTTAGTCCACTACTGAAGAAGCATGACTCAAATCACCTCATATTTCAAACATTCAGCCTGACAAAATATACATCTTTTATTTATTTACAAGGACAATACTATCCCATTTTGGAAACGTTACATGGACAATACTATCCCATTTTGGAAACGTTACATGGACAATACTATCCCATTTTGGAAACGTTACATGGACAATACTATCCCAGTTTGGAAACGTTACATGGACAATACTGTCCCATTTTGGAAACGTTACATGGACAATACTGTCCCATTTTGGAAACGTTACATGTACAATACTATCCCATTTTGGTAACGTTACATGGACAATACTATCCCATTTTGGAAACGTTACATGGACAATACTATCCCATTTTGGAAACGTTACATGGACAATACTATCCCATTTTGGAAACGGTACATGTACAATACTGTCCCATTTTGGAAACGGTACATGTACAATACTGTCCCATTTTGGAAACGTTGCATGTACAATACTGTCCCATTTTGGAAACGTTACATGGACAATGCTATCCCATTTTGGAAACGTTACATGGACAATACTATCCCAGTTTGGAAACGTTGCATGGACAATACTATCCCATTTTGGAAACGTTACATGTCCACCCCCTTTTGGAGGGAAATTAATATCTTAGATGGTAGCTGTAGATGGGATTCAAATGCATAATGGTATTAATACAGTGTCTAGACTACCTCTTTAGTACAAACACAGTATTGCCACGCAGCAAAATGTTGCGTATAATCTTTCAAGTCAGCCTGATAAAATATTGAACAATTTGTGTACAAAGATATCTTGAAATGTGATATTAGGCCTGTATGGCAGTACTGTTACTGTATGGCAGTACTGTTACTGTATGGCAGTACTGTATTGGCTAGTGCTTTCTCCAATATGTTCTTCTATTTTACTTTCAATTGTATGTCGATGCCATTTATCTTTCAATATTTATTTAATATATATATGTTTTAATGCTTGTAAGACTATTCTTTGACACATTTTCTCTTCCTTTGAAATTCTTATAGGACAGAACATGGACACAATGCAATTGGGATCAAGAAGAAGGTACAGATCTGTTGTAGGACAGCTGCATTTGAAGTGTACATTTAACCTACATAGCAGTCAATACAAACTGACATCTATTAGCATACAAATGTGTGCAAATGATCTTTTCAGATCTTCTCAGAAATGAATCAAGTCCATGGAATGGATATAGACAAAAAGATAATTCAAGGACTATCAGAGGTAGAGAGGCAAGGCAGGGGTGAGGACATCATCCTGCTATTTTGACAGTCCCTGAAGGACAATACAGAAGAGGGATTTGCTCTTATTCCTTCCCTTTCTCTAATGTATTTTCATAAAATTAGCAAGTGTAGTAAGATCGTTTCTTTACTTTACTAGGACTCGAGAGCACAGCAGTGATTCTGCTCTTGCCCAACCTCTTCAATGAGGACCCGAGTGGCCTTTATGTCCGTGACAAGGTATGCCTATGCACCAATCATCTGTTTCTTCATAAACATAGGTGTGCATGCTGATATAAAACTACAGCTGAACATTTGTTATGTTCTTTGTTTATTGTATGTGTATTAATCTTTTCTTACTTTTGTTGACACAGATTTCACCGCTCCTCACTCCTTTACTGCACATCGGCGGAAATCCATTTCACCATGAGAGTGAAATCCCGCTGGCCTTTGATGGGGAGAACATCCACGCCCTCGAGGACGTCCCCATGGGACATGGGGCTCTGCTAGGGCTGTATTTTAAAATTTATGTTCTAAAGTTACTGTGTTCTGGGGATAAGAGAAGTTGGGGTGAAGTTACCAGGGCCGGTCATAAAGATGGCAAACTTCCTAACATAACTAAGTGGATACGATATACACACTGAAGCTGAAAAATCTGTATTTAGCATCAAGTCTACAATATTGTTAGTTTACCCATGATTTATTTTTAATGTATGTTGTTTTTATTGTACATCATTATTTTAGATTTTTTAAATGTCATGAAAAGCACTATACAAAGTAAATGTATTATTTATTATGGTCTGACATGTCTGCAGAAATGTTGCAATTTTGTCATGTGTTTTTTTTTTGTAAATTGTTTTGTAAATATTAATTCACATTTGTGGCGTCACTAAATAAACAATTAATTATTTAAATCAATATTGTTATTATTATTCCCCCCCCCCCAAAAAAAATAGAATGGAGGGTGGACAGGGATTTTTTTTTTATTAAAATATGTTTTTGTAATGCAGGGAGGGTGGACAGGGAGTTCAAAAATGAACCCCAAAAGATTATTTGAGGAACCATTATAAGGGGTTCTTCAAATAACTTATAGGGGTTTCCCACAAAAGGTTCTTCAAATAACTTTTAGGGGTTCCCCCCCAGTTTCAATTTGAAGAACCCCTACTTTTTATAGTGTATATTGATGAAAGTCACCTTGTCCGAGAGACATTTACATAGTTATACACAGCCCAATTTGGGATGACTATTTTGGGGCGAAATAGCGGCCACAACAGACAGACCTGATATGGCCCATAATTCAACGTCCTTGGACGTCACGTGCTGACTGGGTATGACCAAAGTTATTCTGTTTAGCTGCACTTTGTAGTACATTTTTACACTATAATAAATGTTTCTGATGCCGCATCGCCCGTTTTCAAAGGGAGCCGTTGGTTTTTAGAGGCAGTCGCTTTTTGTCTGAAAGTATTTTCTCAACTGCGATACCAACTCCAGTCAGCAGATGGCGATGTGCGTCTTTCAGGTGAATCTGCCACTGTGACGTATAATCTAGTGGACGGGACACTTCTTCAACATCAACAGCTAGTCAGCCACCTTGGTTCACTAACTTTATGGAAAAAGGTTTATTCAATAAATCTAGCAACTCCTCCCATACTGGGAAAATACAGGAATACACACTCAGAGCCTCCTGACTGGGCCCTGTTTACACCTCCACACAGGAATACACACTCAGAGCCTCCTGACTGGGCCCTGTTTACACCTCCACACAGGAATACACACTCAGAGCCTCCTGACTGGGCCCTGTTTACACCTCCACACAGGAATACACACTCAGAGCCTCCTGACTGGGCCCTGTTTACACCTCCAAGGTGCCTCCCTCACACAGGAATACACACTACGAGGCTTTTCTAAAAACTACATTTTGCGTGTTTCGCTCACCTCTTTTTTAAAACTAGGTTTGAGATGTGGTATCCACTCGGCTCGCTGCCTCTCAGATCAAAGGTGGGTCCATCTGCTCCATTCCCAAAGTGTGGTCTCACAGAGATCCCAAGTTTGAGGGATCCCTGGTGCCCCATTTACCCAGGTCGTCAGGATCGGTCACCAAGTGAAGATTAACATCCCCATCGCCAAATGTGGTTTATTTCTTTAATATCATTCATATCAAATGAGGAAACAAACTTATCACACAAGTCAGAGTTTAATGTAAATATTTATTCACTTATTAATAAGGGAGCAGGTCAACACAACGCGAATCAATTGAGTGCTCTACGATAACGATGGCTGGTCAACAAATCACCCCCAGATGATTTGTTGAGAGCCACGATACAAAAGTACAAAGGTCTTTACAGCCAAGATAAACCCCTTTCAACCTACATGACCAACAACAGATGCATAGAACAGGTCACAAGGTTAAGATTTGTATGAAAGATACTAATAATTCTCAGCAGACAGTATCTGCTGTAAAAACAGTACTCTTTGTGTAGAGACCAGGGTCTGGCCCTGGGGTCGTCTCTCCCTGGTACCATATAGAACAGAAACATTAACTCATAATCTGGAATGCGGTCTCTTTAGGTTTTATCACCCAAAAGACATTGTAAATCTCCTGTCAGTGTTATCTCCCAGAGGCCCATCCTCAGTAGAACACAGACACAATAGTTCTAAGAACCCTCTATTCTGTTGCATAAAACAACCATTTGATCCAATAAAAGTATTATAACATAATGTTGCAGTTTTGCTCTGAGTGTCCACTGAAAGTTGACTAGTAACAACAACTGGGACATAAAAGACACCCACCATGAGACCCACTAAATCTGCCCAAGATGAGGCAAACAAAAGAAAAACCCACAACTAACTTAAAGACAGGACGCAAACCAAAAAGGTGGAGCAACTAAAGGTGTTGACTCTCCACATCTATCAAGACAACTGGAGCACTGGGCCAGACACTCTTAAATAGAACCTGGACCAGCTCAGGTGAAACACCTTCCCACTAACGAGATGGACAAGCCAAAGCCTGTAACACCTTCCCCCTTTAGACAACAAATACATCCTATATTTTTTTTTGGACATGTTTGCTCACCACCAACAGAAAACTTCCATTTCACATAATCAACTACAATACTTCTACAATATAAACATGGTGTCTACTGGCTGTCAACAATAAACAAGAAAAAACACATATTTCTAAATAATAATAATAATAAATATAATAATAATAATAATCGTGTTATTTTTTTAATTATTCTTCTTTCAATAGAATCCTAAAACTCACTAGCTTCTAGAACTCTCGTCTTCCTAAAACTCACTAGCTTCTAGAACTCTCGTCTTCCTAAAACTCACTAGCTTCTAGAACTCTCGTCTTCCTAAAACTCACTAGCTTCTAGAACTCTCATCTTCCTAAAACTCACTAGCTTCTAGAACTCTCGTCTTCCTAAAACTCACTAGCTTCTAGAACTCTCATCTTCCTAAAACTCACTAGCTTCTAGAACTCTCGTCTTCCTAAAACTCACTAGCTTCTAGAACTCTCGTCTTCCTAAAACTCACTAGCTTCTAGAACTCTCGTCTTCCTAAAACTCACTAGCTTCTAGAACTCTGGTCCCCTTGAAACGAGCCCAAACAGTTGTCTCCAAACTCATCTCCAATACGGAAAAACGTGCAGTCAAAATAAATTGTGATCCATGGCAACGCACTGTCTCAGCGCAAAACTTGTTGACTGCCCACCCTTGAGACAATCAGCAACCAACTCCTGCAATATCCGTAGTAACTTTCCACCTTACTTCTCTCTCTCTTTCAGGGTTCACTCGATAGGCATGTTGTTGGATCGGGGCCCAGTCCCCAATGTCATGCATTTGGTTTGGCACATCTGAGAATTAATCCTGATATTCTAAAAGCAGAGCAACATTGTCAATATAATTGTACCCCAAAAATGGTCAGCTGGTTGCATAAATAATTATTACATGAATTGTAAATATGAAATATAAAAACCAAATGTACACCCCTTTGTTAATATGTATTGGCAATAATTAACTTAATGATGAGGCATGGAATAATAAAACATGTATCTTTTGTCAGGCTGAATGTTTGAAATATGAGGTGATTTGAGTCGTGCTTCTTCAGTAGTGGAATAAAGACAATTAGCATTTGAATGTTGTCAAGAAATACTGGAGTGATGTCAGATTGTTAATGAAATTGATTATAGACCAATTTATTATTATTCATGTGTGTGTATACACAAACATCTGCAACAATTATCATATTACATGTATTTTTTTAAACAAGCAGCTTTTCAACTTGTAGAAAACAGCTAGCTACATTTTGAAGTGCTGCATTTTGATTAAAGTGGGTCACCAACGCAGTAAATGTAACACAGCTGTTTTTTAGTTTGTCACTTTTTGTTAAATAATACTCTTTCAACTCAGAGCCTGGATTTTCCCCTGAGGCTAATATCCATATCATGCTGCGATCAATTAAACAGGGTAAACGATAAGGATAAGGTAGAACATCATTAAAATACTCCTTCTACAATGTTAAAACATTCTATATTGTGACATCATTAAAATAGTCATACTACAATGTTAAAACATTCTACATTGTGACATCATTTCATTGATATCATGAAACAACTTCTTCATGTATGTATTTTCTGATGTTTGATCAGACACCTTTTATTAGAGTATCTCTTGTCACATTGATTACAGCTATGAGGTTTCTCTCCTGTATGTGTTCTCTGGTGTCGAATCAGATGACTTGATGTAGTAAAACTCATCCCACATTGATCACAGCTATAAGGTTTCTCTCCTGTGTGTGTTCTCTGGTGTGAAGTCAGCTGGCTAGATGTAGGAAAACTCTTCTCACAATGATTACAACTATAAGATTTATCTCCTGTGTGTGTTCTCTGGTGTATAGTCAGAGAGCTTGATGTAGAAAAACTCATCCCACATTGATCACAGCTAAAAGGTTTCTCTCCTGTGTGTGTTCTCTGGTGTGGAGTCAGATGGCTAGATGTAGTAAAACTCTTCCCACATTGATTACAGCTATAAGGTTTCTCTCCTGTGTGTGTTCTCTGGTGCACTGTCAGAGAGCCAGATGTAGTAAAACTCTTCCCACATTGATCACAGCTATAAGATTTCTCTCCTGTGTGTGTTCTCTGGTGTTTAGTCACAGAGCTAGATGTAGTAAAACTCTTCCCACATTGGTCACAGATATAAGGCTTCTCTCCTGTGTGTGTTCTCTGGTGTACATTCAGAGCGCCAGATGTATTAAAACTCTTCCCACAATGATTACAACTATAAGGTTTCTCTCCTGTGTGTGTTCTCTGGTGCACTGTCAGAGAGCCAGATGTAGTAAAACTCTTCACACATTGATCAATCAATCAATCAATTTTATTTTATATAGCCCTTCGTACATCAGATAATATCTCGAAGTGCTGTACAGAAACCCAGCCTAAAACCCCAAACAGCTAGAATGCAGGTGTAGAAGCACGGTGGCTAGGAAAAACTCCCTAGAAAGGCCAAAACCTAGGAAGAAACCTAGAGAGGAACCAGGCTATGAGGGGTGGCCAGTCCTCTTCTGGCTGTGCCGGGTGGAGATTATAACAGAACTATGCCAAGATGTTCAAAAATGTTCATAAGTGACAAGCATGGTCAAATAATAATCATGAATAATTTTCAGTTGGCTTTTCATAGCTGATCATTAAGAGTTGAAAAACAACAGGTCTGGGACAGGTGGCGGTTCCATAACCGCAGGCAGAACAGCTGAAACTGGAATAGCAGCAAGGCCAGGCGGACTGGGGACAGCAAGGAGTCACCACGGGCGGCAGTCCCGATGCATGGTCCTAGGGCCCAGGTCCTCCGAGAGAAAGAAAGAGAGAAGGAGAAAATTAGAGAGAGCCAAGATTTTCAAAATGTTCATAAATGACAAGCATGGTCAAATAATAATCAGGAATAAATCTCAGTTGGCTTTTCATAGCCGATCATTAAGAGTTGAAAACAGCAGGTCTGGGACAGGTAGGGGTTTCGTAACCGCAGGCAGAAACAGTTGAAACTGGAATAACAGCAAGGCCGGGCGGACTGGGGACAGCAAGGTGTCAGCATGCCCGGTAGTCCTGACGTATGGTCCTAGGGCTCAGGTTCTCAGAGAGAAAGAGAGAACGAGAGAATTAGAGAGAGCATACTTAAATTCACACAGGACACTGGATAAGACAGGAGAAGTATTCCAGGTATAACCAACAGACCCTAGCCCCCCGACACATAAACTACTGCAGCATAAATACTGGAGGCTGAGACAGGAGCGGTCAGGAGACACTGTGGCCCCATCCGAAGAAACCCCCGGACAGGGCCAAACAGGAAGGATATAACCCCACCCACTCTGCCAAAGCACAGCCCCCACACCACTAGAGGGATATCCTCAACCACCAACTTACAATCCTGAGACAAGGCCGAGTATAGCCCACAAAGGTCTCCATCACAGCACAACCAAGGGGGGGCGCCAACCCAGACAGGAAGTTCACGTCAGTAACTCAACCCACTCAAGTGACGCACCCCTCCTAGGGACGGCATGAAAGAGCACCAGCAAGCCAGTGACTCAGCCCCAGTAACAGGGTTAGAGGCAGAGAATCCCAGTGGAGAGAGGGGAACCGGCCCTGGAGAGACAGCAAGGGCGGTTCGTTGCTCCAGAGCCTTTCCGTTCACCTTCACACTCCTGGGCCAGACTACACTCAATCATATGACCTACTGAAGAGATAAGTCTTCAGTAAAGACTTAAAGGTTGAGACTGAGTCTGCGTCTCTCACATGGGTAGGCAGACTGTTCCATAAAAATGGAGATCTATAGGAGAAAGCCCTGCCTCCAGCTGTTTGCTTAGAAATTTTAGGGACAATTAGGAGGCCTGCGTCTTGTGACCGTAGCGTACGTGTAGGTATGTACGGCAGGACCAACTCGGAAAGATAGGTAGGAGCAAGCCCATGTAATGCTTTAAAGGTTAACAGTAAAACCTTGAAATCAGCCCTTGCCTTAACGGGAAGCCAGTGTAGGGAAGCTAGCACTGGAGTAATATGATCAAATTTCTTGGTTCTAGTCAGGATTCTAGCAGCCGTATTTAGCACTAACTGAAGTTTATTTAGTGCTTTATCCGGGTAGCCGGAAAGTAGAGCATTGCAGTAGTCTAACCTAGAAGTAACAAATGCATGGATTAATTTTTCTGCATCATTTTTGGACAGAAAATTTCTGATTTTTGCAATGTTACGTAGATGAAAAAAAGCTGTCCTTGAAACAGTCTTGATATGTTCGTCAAAAGAGAGATCAGGGTCAAGAGTAACGCCGAGGTCCTTCACAGTTTTATTTGAGACGACTTTACAACCATCAAGATGAATTGTCAGATTTAACAGAAGATCTCTTTGTTTCTTGGGACCTAGAACAAGCATCTCTGTTTTGTCCGAGTTTAAAAGTAGAAAGTTTTCAGCCATCCACTTCCTTATGTCTGAAACACAGGCTTCTAGCGAGGGCAATTTTGGGGCTTCACCATGTTTCATTGAAATGTACAGCTGTGTGTCATCCGCATAGCAGTGAAAGTTAACATTATGTTTTCGAATAACATCCCCAAGAGGTAAAATATATAGTGAAAACAATAGTGGTCCTAAAACGGAACCTTGAGGAACACCGAAATGTACAGTTGATTTGTCAGAGGACAGACCATTCACAGAGACAAACTGATATCTTTCCGACAGGTAAGATCTAAACCAGGCCAGAACTTGTCCGTGTAGACCAATTTGGGTTTCCAGTCTCTCCAAAAGAATGTGGTGATCGATGGTGTCAAAGGCAGCACTAAGGTCTAGTAGCACGAGGACAGATGCAGAGCCTCGGTCTGACGCCATTAAAAGGTCATTTACCACCTTCACAAGTGCAGTCTCAGTGCTATGATGGGGTCTAAAACCAGACTGAAGCATTTCGTATACATTGTTTGTCTTCAGAAAGGCAGTGAGTTGCTGCGCAACAGCTTTTTCTAAAATTTTTGAGAGGAATGGAAGATTCGATATAGGCCGATAGTTTTTTATATTTTCCGGGTCAAGGTTTGGCTTTTTCAAGAGAGGCTTTATCACTGCCACTTTTAGTGAGTTTGGTACACATCCGGTGGATAGAGAGCTGTTTATTATGTTCAACATAGGAGGGCCAAGCACAGGAAGCAGCTCCTTCAGCAGTTTAGTAGGAATAGGATCCAGTATGCAGCTTGAAGGTTTAGAGGCCATGATTATTTTCATCATTGTGTCAAGAGATATAGTACTAAAACACTTAAGTGTCTCTCCCGATCCCAGGCCCTCGCAGAGCTGTGCAGATCCAGGACAGCTAAGCCCTGGAGGAATACGCAGATTCAAAGAGGAGTCCGTAATTTGCTTTCTAATGGTCATGATCTTTTCCTCAAAGAAGTTCATGAATTTATTACTGCTGAAGTGAAAGCCATCCTCTCTTGGGGAATGCTGCTTTTTAGTTAGCTTTGCAACAGTATCAAAAAGAAATTTTGGATTGTTCTTATTTTCCTCGATTAAGTTGGAAAAGTAGGATGATCGAGCAGCAGTGAGGGCTCTTCGGTACTGCACGGTACTGTCTTTCCAAGCTAGTCGGAAGACTTCCAGTTTTGTGTGGCGCCATTTCCGTTCCAATTTCCTGGAAGCTTGCTTCAAAGCTCGGGTATTTTCTGTATACCAGGGAGCTAGTTTCTTATGACAAATGTTTTTCGTTTTTAGGGGTGCAACTGCATCTAGGGTATTGCGCAAGGTTAAATTGAGTTCCTCAGTTAAGTGGTTAACTGATTTTTGTCCTCTGACGTCCTTGGGTAGGCAGAAGGAGTCTGGAAGGGCATCAAGGAATTTTTGTGTTGTCTGAGAATTTATAGCACGACTTTTGATGCTCCTTGGTTGGGGTCTGAGCAGATTATTTGTTGCGATTGCAAACGTAATAAAATGGTGGTCCGATAGTCCAGGATTATGTGGAAAAACATTAAGATCTACAACATTTATTCCATGGGACAAAACTAGGTCCAGAGTATGACTGTGGCAGTGAGTAGGTCCAGAGACATGTTGGACAAAACCCACTGAGTCGATGATGGCTCCGAAAGACTTTTGGAGTGGGTCTGTGGACTTCTCCATGTGAATATTAAAATCACCAAAAATTAGAATATGATCTGCTATGACTACAAGGTCTGATAGGAATTCAGGAAACTCAGAGAGGAACGCTGTATATGGCCCAGGAGGCCTGTAAACAGTAGCTATAAAAAGTGATTGAGTAGGCTGCATAGATTTCATGACTAGAAGCTCAAAAGACGAAAACGCCATTTTTTTTTTTGTAAATTGAAATTTGCTATTGTAGATGTTAGCAACACCTCCGCCTTTGCGGGATGCACGGGGGATATGGTCACTAGTGTAACCAGGAGGTGAGGCCTCATTTAACACAGTAAATTCATCAGGCTTAAGCCATGTTTCAGTCAGGCCAATCACATCAAGATTATGATCAGTGATTAGTTCATTGACTATGACTGCCTTTGAAGTGAGGGATCTAACATTAAGTAACCCTATTTTGAGATGTGAGGTATCACGATCTCTTTCAATAATGGCAGGAATGGAGGAGGTCTTTATCCTAATAAGATTGCTAAGGCGAACACCGCCATGTTTAGTTTTGCCCAACCTAGGTCGAGGCACAGACACAGTCTCAATGGGTATGGCTGAGCTGACTACACTGACTGTGCTATTGGCAGACTCCACTAAGCTGGCAGGTTGGCTAACAGCCTGCTGCCTGGCCTGCACCCTATTTCATTGTGGGGCTAAAGGAGTTAGAGCCCTATCTATGTTGGTAGATAAGATGAGAGCACCCCTCCAGGTAGGATGGAGTCCGTCACTCCTTAGCAGGTCAGGCTTGGTCCTGTTTGTGGGTGAGTCCCAGAAAGAGGGCCAATTATCTACAAATTCTATCTTTTGGGAGGGGCAGAAAACAGTTTTCAACCAGCGATTGAGTGCTGAGACTCTGCTGTAGAGCTCGTCACTCCCCCTAACTGGGAGGGGGCCAGAGACAATTACTCGATGCCGACACATCTTTCTAGCTGATTTACACGCTGAAGCTATGTTGCACTTGGTGACCTCTGACTGTTTCATCCTAACATCGTTGGTGCCGACGTGGATAACAATATCTCTATACTCTCTACACTCGCCAGATTTAGCTTTAGCCAGCACCATCTTAAGATTAGCCTTAACGTCGGTAGCCCTGCCCCCTGGTAAACAGTGTATGATCGCTGGGTGATTCGTTTTAAGTCTAATACTGTGGGTAATGGAGTCGCCAATGACTAGGGTTTTCAATTTGTCAGAGCTAACGGTGGGAGCCTTCGGCGTCTCAGACCCCGTAACGGGAGGAGTAGAGACAAGAGAAGACTCAGACTCAGACTCCGACTCGCTACATAATGGGGAAAACCGGTTGAAAGTTTCTGTCGGCTGAATGAGCGACACCGGTTGAGCATTCCAACAGCATTTCCCTCCAGAAGCCATGAGAAAGTTGTCCGGCTGCGGGGACTGTGCGGGGGGATTTATACTAACGTTACTATCTGTACTTACTGGTGGCACAGACGCTGTTTCTTCCTTTCCTACACTGAAAATACCCTTGCCTAACGATTGCGTCTGAAGCTGGGCTTGCAGCACAGCTATTTTCGCCGTAAGGCGATCGTTCTCCTGTATATTATGAGTACAGCGACTGCAATTAGAAGACATCATGTTAATGTTACTACTTAGCTTCGGCTGTTGAAGGTGTTGACGAACCATGTCCAGATAAAGCGTCCGGAGTGAAAAGGTTGAATGAGGGAAAAAAGTTGCGATGGAAAAACTAAAAATATAAACGGTAATTAAAAACAGAAACAAAACAAAAAACGTAAAGTTGTCAGCTAGCAAAGTAAAGTAAAGTTCGCAGCAAATCGCACAGCAACAAAACGCACAGCAACACGTCTGCAGATTCAACAGGAAGTGATGGTATACGGATAACAGCTATAAGATTTCTCTCCTGTGTGTGTTCTCTGGTGTATAGTCAGAGAGCTTGATGTAGTAAAACTCATCCCACATTGATCACAGCTAAAAGGTTTCTCTCCTGTGTGTGTTCTCTGGTGCACTCAGATAGCCGGATTTAGTAAAACTCTTCCCACATTGATCACAGATGTAAGGTTTCTCTCCTGTGTGTGTTCTCTGGTGCACTGTCAGATAGCCAGATGTAGTAAAACTCTTCCCACATTGATCACAACTATAAGGTTTCTCTCCTGTGTGTGTTCTCTGGTGTTGAGTCAGATGGCAAGATTGACCAAAACTCTTCCCACATTGACCACAGCTATAAGGTTTCTCTCCTGTGTGTGTTCTCTGGTGTTGAGTCAGATGGCAAGATTGACCAAAACTCTTCCCACATTGATCACAGCTATTAGATTTCTCTCCTGTGTGGATCCTTTGATGAATTGTAATGCCTGATGAGGTGAATCTCTTCCCACAGTCAGAGCAGCAGTGAGTTCTCTTCCCTGTGGATCTCTGCTGGTGTTTATTGAAGTGTTCTGATCTGGAGAGACTCTTCTCTGCCTCGTCAGCATCATGAGGTTGTTGAGGCTCCCCAGAGGACCCACGGTAGTCCCGTCTCTCTCCTGTGCGAACAACAAAGTCAGATGATTAAAGGCCCACAACAATGGAAATCCACTGTAAAAGGTGATGCCAACAGCGTAGCCATGATGTTGTACAACAATTGACGTCTGTAATGAATGTTAAAATTATTTGACAATTGTCTTAAAATGAGCAAGAATAGTCTTATTTTAGTAGTAACATCAACGATTGTAGACTAGAAATAAGTTATTCATGTTGTTGAAACTCTAAGCAGTGTGCCAGACGACTTTTGGTCTCCAATATAGGCCCCTTTCTGTGTTTAATAAAATTGCGGCACAAGGGCGATGCGCACACAATTTGATTGCAGAAACACCTCCCCGCTAATGAGGAAACCGATAGTAATGGATGTAGTATATCTGCTAATGAGGAAACCACAAGTTATGGATGTAGTATATCTGCCTGGAGCAAAAATGGTGAGCAAAGCTTTTAGTTTTTCACAATGTATTCTGAATGTGAATGGGGGAAAACTCAGGGGAGTAACCTCTATTTCCAGGTTGATTATGAGTACATTTCACACTACTTTGGATTATAATTGTAAGGCTCGTTTGAATGTCCTGGTTAATATAAATGTTTGCTACAGTATTAAGAATTATGTGTAATTATTGAAGAACCGCGTTAATGACAGTATACATTTGGGTGTTGCTAATAAAGTTAAGATATCTTTGTATTTCACCTTTATTTAACCAGGTAGGCCAGTCGAGAACAAGTTCTCATTTACAACTGCGACCTGGCCAAGATAAAGCAAAGCGACAAAAAAACAACAGAGTTACATACACTTGGGATAAACAAACGTAGAGTCAATAACACAATAGAAAGTCTATATACAGTGTGTGCAAATGGAGTAAGGAGGTAAGGCAATAAATAGGCCTTAGTAGCGAAGTAATTACAAATTAACACTGGAGTGATAGATGTGCAGATGATGATGTGCAAGTAGAAATACTGGTGTGCAAAAGAGCAAAAAAAGTTAATAAAACATGGGGATGAGGTAGGCAGTTGTATGAGCTATTTACAGATGGGCTGTGTACAGCTGCAGCGATCGGTAAGCTGCTCAGATAGCTGATGCTTAAAGTTAGTGAGGGAGATATGTCTCCTACTTCAGCGATTTTTGCAATTCGTTCCAGTTATTGGCAGCAGAGAACTGGAAGGAAAGGCGGCCAAAGGAGGTGTTGGTTTTGTGGATGACCAGTGAGATATACTTCCTGGAGCGCGTTCTATGGGTGGGTGTTGCTATGGTGACCAGTATTCTGAGTTAAGGCGGCCTAGCAAAGACTTATAGATGACCTGGAGACAGTGGGTTTGGCGATGAATATGTAGCAAGGGCCAGCCGGCGAGAGCAGTGGTATATGGGGCTTTGGTGACAAAACGGGTGGCACTGTGATAGACTGTATCCAGTTTGCTGTGTAGAGTGTTGGAGGCTATTTTGAAAATGAAATCGCCGAAGTCAAGGTTCGGTAGGATAGTCAGTTTTACGAGGGTATGTTTGGCAGTGTGAGTGAAGGAGGCTTTGTTGCGAAATAGGAAGCCAATTCTAGATTTAATTTTGGATTGGAAATGCTTAATATTAGTCTGGAAGGAGAGTTTACAGTCTAGCCAGACACCTAGATATTTATAGTTGTCCACATATTCTAAGTCAGAACCGTCCAGAGTAGTGGTGCTAGTCGGGCGGGTGTGGGCAGCGATCGGTTGTTGATTGATCGGTTGTTCTTATCGGCTGTTGAGTCTGCTGATAAGAATATGGTGATTGACAGAGTCAAAAGCCTTGGCCAGGTCGATGAAGACGGCTGCACAGTACTGTCTTTTATCGATGGCGGTTCTGATATCGTTTAGTACCTTGAGCGTGGCTGACGTGCACCCGTGACCAGCTCGGAAACCGGATTTCACAGCGAAGAAGGTACAGTGGGATTCGAAATGGTCAGTGATCTTGTTTGTTAACTTGGCTTTCGAAGACTTTAGAAAGGCAGGGCAGGATGGATATAGGTCTGTAACAGTTTGGGTCTAGAGTGTCACACCCTTTGGAGAGGGGGATGACCACGGCAGCTTTACAATCTCTAGGAATCTCGGACGATACGAAAGAGAGGTTGAACAGACTATATATATATATATATGTATATATATCTATATGTATATACCTTAATATAAGGCACATGATAGCCAGCTTGGAGGTTTCCAAAAGGCATTCAGGCCAAAGAGTTCAATCTTGGTTTCATCAGACCAGAGAATCTTGTTTCTCATGGTCTGAGAGTCCTTTAGGTGCCTTTTTGGCAAACTCCAAGCGGGCTGTTAGGTGCCTTTTACTGAGGAGTGGCTTCCGTCTGGCCACTCTACCACAAATGCCTGATTGGTGGAGTGCTGCAGAGATGGTTGTCCTTCCGGAAGGTTCTCCCATCTCAACAGAGGAACTCTAGAGCTCGGTCAGATTAACCATCGCGTTCTTGGTCACCTCCCTGACAAAGGCCCTTCTCCCCCGATTGCGTAGTTTGGCCAGGTGGCCAGCTCTAGGAAGAGTCTTCCAAACTTCTTCCATTGAAAAATGATGGTGGCCACTGTGTTCTTGGGGACTTTCAATGTTGCAGACATTTTTTGGTACCATTCCCCAGATCTGTGCCTCGACACAATCCTGTGTCGGAGCTCTAAGGACAATTTATTCGACCTCTTTGCTTGGTGTTTGCTCTGACATGCATTGTCAACTGTTGGACATTATATAGACAGGTGTAATCATACACAATATGATTTCATGTGGCACAAACAAAAAACACAACTTCTCAGTCAAAAATATAAGTCAGAATACAGCCTTTCTATTCTCTCATTTGATTTCAGGATCTCTGAATGTTCTTCCACAGAGAGAGCAGTGGTAGGACTTTACCGTGTTTATCCTCTTATGCTCCTTCAGGCTACTTGACCAGGTAAAACCCTTTCCAGACTGGGAGCATTGGAAAGGCTTTTCTCCTCTGTATCCTCTCATGAGCTATAAGGTACGCCATTCGTGAAAATCTTTTTTTTCACTGGGAGCAGAAAATGCTTTTCTCCTGTGTGTATTCTCTCATGCCTTTTCAGGTTAGTTAACATAGTACAACTCTTTCTACACTGGGAGCATTGGTAAGGCTTTTTTCCTGTGTGTATCCTCTCATGAGTTTGTAGGTCCCATAACTGAATAAAACTCATTCCACAGTGGGAACAGTGGTAAGGCTTTTCTCCCGTGTGTGTCCTCTCATGCAGTTTTAGGTTCCCTAACCAGCAAAAACTATTTTCACAGTGGGAGCAGTCTCGCTGGTTTGGGCGTCTCTGGGTCTGGTTCCCCTGAAGGACTCTTCCCGCTGTCAGAGTGAGAGTCTGGTTTCTCTCCTTGCAAAGACACACATAGTATGTCGTTAAACAGAGACCGAAATGAAACCTCCACATGATAAAACTGTCTTCCTATGAAGTTTAATCTAGACTAGATCCCTCAATAAAAGAGCAGAACTGGTCATCACAGAGTGGCTGTAGTGCTTTGTAGGCTGGGTAAATCCATTTGAATTCAATACATTTTTGACAGCATCCCTTTTGATTTAAAAAAAATCTTTCCTTACATGTTTGACTATGGAAGAAGTGGTAAGAAAGTGACTTCATGTAACTGAATGTAAAAACATTCATGAGATATACATTACCAGTCAAACGAGTGGACACACCTACTCATTCAAGGGTTATAATGATTTGTTTTACCATTTTATCTACATTGTAGAATAATCGTGAAGAAATCAAAACTATGAAATAACACATATGGAATCATGTAGTAACCAAAAAAAGTGGTAAACAATTCTAAATATATTTTAGATTTTTCAAAGTAGCAACCCTTTGCCTTGATGACAGCTTTGCACACTCTTGGCATTCTCTTAACCAGCTTCACCTGGAATGCTTTTCCAACAGCCTTGAAGGAGTTCCCACATATGCTGAGCACTTGTTGGCTGCTTTTCCTTCACTCTGTGGTCCAACTCATCCCAAACCATCTCAATTGGGTTGAGGTCAGGTGATTGTGAAGGCCAGGTTATCTGATGCAGCACTCATCACTCTCCTTTTTGGTAAAATAGCCCTTACACAGCCTGGAGGTGTGTTGGTTCATTGTCCTGTTGAAAAACAAATGATAGTCCCACTAAGCGCAAACCAGATGGGATGGCGTATCGCTTCAAAATGCTGTGGTAGCCAGACAGGTGTGTGCCTTTCCAAATCATATCCAATCAATTTAATTTACCACAGGTGGACTCCAAACAAGTTGTAGAAACATCTCAACGATGATCATTGGAAACAGGATGCACCTGAGGTCAATTTCAATTCTCACAGCAAAGGGTCTGAATACCTATGTAAATAAGGTATTTCTGTTTTTTATTTTTAATAAATGTTTAAAAAATTCTCCAAACCTATTTTCTCTTTGTCATTATGGGGTATTGTGTGTAGACTGATGAGGATTTTTATTTATTTAATCCATTGTAGAATAAGGCTGTAACGTAACAAAATGGGGAAAGACTTAAGTGACAAAAAAAGGGGGTTAAAGACTTAAAGACATGTAAAAAAATAGATATAATTTTTTACATATCTTAGATATAAGAAAGACACTTCAGAACAAACTTCCTTTAGATGTTCTGGGGGAAACAATACTACTATGGTTACTGTTGTTCCATGTTGTGAATGTTATCCAATGTGTTACTATGGTTACTGTTGTTCCATGTTGTGAATGCTATCCAATGTGTTACTATGGTTACTGTTGTTCCATGTTGTGAATGTTATCCAATGTGTTACTATGGTTACTGTTGTTCCATGTTGTGAATGTTATCCAATGTGTTACTATGGTTACTGTTGTTCCATGTTGTGAATGCTATCCAATGTGTTACTATGGTTACTGGTGTTCTATGGGTTACAGCAGTATGGACAAATATTTTTTGTTGATACTTCCCTGGGTCTTACAGTTCAAAATCAAATAGCAAAATGATCCTTGGTATAACCTTCTTAAAACAGTACAATACAGGGGAAGCCCTTCATGTTGTTTAAATCTTCTTAAAACAATTCCATATAGCTTAGAAGAACCTCCCCCTCAGACTGGGCTTAGACTGTAATGGGTTAAAACTATCTGAGACTTACATTACTCTGAGACTAGTTATCCTGGGATCTAACATTACTCTGAGACTAGTTATCCTGGGATCTAACATTACTCTGAGACTAGTTATCCTGGGATCTAACATTACTCTGAGACTATTTATCCTGGGATCTTACATTACTCTGAGACTAGTTATCCTGGGATCTTACATCTTACATTACTCAGACTAGTTATCCTGGGGAATAGTTTTAATACATTTGCAAAAAATCTAAACCTGTTTTTGATTTGGCATTAAGGGGTATTGTGATGGCATTATGGGCTATTGTGATGGCATTATGGGGTATTGTGTGTAGATTGATGAGGATTTAAAAAATAATAATCAATTTCAAAATAATGGGATGCACCGATATCATTTTTGGCCAATATTTTCCTTGCCCCAAAAAACGATACCGATAACCGATATTTAAAATTTTAGCGGCCTTTTAACATTCTAGTACAGTTAAAAAGTTAAACATACACACGGACGCAGCGGTCTAAGCCACTGCATCTCAGTGCAAGAGGTGTCACTACAGTCCCTGGTTCCAATCCAGGCTGTATCACACCAGGCCGTGATTGGGAGACCCATAGTAGTTGTCTATTATTGGTGTAGAGAGGAAGACATAGGAGAGGGATCCCACATGTGGATAGGAAGACACAAATTATCATTATTACTGGAAAATATTCATTTAAAATCCAGGTATTGAACAACTTTAGCTCTCTAGGTCATGCCAGTAGGCTACAATAGGGTGTAACTCTCTAGGTCATGCCAGTAGGTTACAGCAGGTTGTAACTCTCTAGGTCAAGCCAGTAGGTTACAGTAGGTTGTAACTCTCTAGGTCATGCCAGTAGGCTACAGTAGGTTGTATCTCTCTAGGTCATGCCAGTAGGTTACAGTAGGTTGTAACTCTCTAGGTCATGCCAGTAGGCTACAGTAGGTTGTATCTCTCTAGGTCATGCCAGTAGGTTACAGTAGGTTGTAACTCTCTAGGTCATGCCAGTAGGTTACAGTAGGATGTATCTCTCTAGGTCATGCCAGTAGGCTACAGTTGGTTGTATCCAAGTGGAAACAATTATCAACCCAATGTGGAAAGTGTCGAATTTGGTCAACAACAAAATGAATGGCATATTTGCTACGTGAGGTTTACTTGAACCAACAGAAGTTTCGTAATGCTTAAGTTGTTATGTGGACACGTGACATACCGACAACTTTGATAAAAACACTATAGGAGTTGTCTCCAGATCGCTATGCATATTCATGCTAGTAGCTTAGCATCTCTCTCCATTGAATACAGGCGGTGCATATTCATGCTAGTAGCTTAGCATCTCTCTCCATTGAATACAGGCGGTGCATATTCATGCTAGTAGCTTAGCATCTCTCTCCATTGAATACAGGCAGTTGACAACAACCCTCATAGAATATAAACAATAGATTACAATAATAAGATGAATCCACCAATCCAAAGAATGGATAGGCGGGAGCTAGACAACCCGCAGTGCCGCTTTGTGGACAACGACTCCCCTTGTTAGGGCGGAGACATCTTGTCAGTATATCCATAATCTTTGGTGTAGCCAACCCAACTCTCGCATTGCAATATTGGGGGGCACGGTGTGTAGTAAATCATCACTACATGAAAATCACTACATGCCGTGTCCCCCAGTCTGCGGTCAGCAGATAGACCCTTCTCAAATATATATGTTAAGTCACTTTTTGGAAACGGAACAGAGAAAACAAGGGGTAGCTTGTTCTCTACGTCGTCTGATTCTAGACATATCAGTCATCATCCTGGGCACTCCGTTGAAGAGGTATTGACGAGCCAACTACGAATACCCAAAGTTAAAAACACATTTAAGGCGGTACTTACTGGTGTTAATCAGATCTCCTATCTCCTCTTCATCTTCCAATGTGACAGTAATCTCCCCTTCCTTCTTCACTCCAAAAACTGCTTCCTCCTCTTTCACTCTGAACGCGTCTTTCTCTTCTTTCACTGTAACGTCTTTCTCTTCTTCTTTCACTGTAACAGCCTCACCCTCTACTTCTTGTTTTACTGTGACATCCTCTTCTTCCTCCTCTTTCACGACAATGTTCTGCCCCAGAGATTCTTTCTCCGTCCAGCAGACCGCCTCTTCTTGAACAAGAGGGGAGAAGCTTACTGACCTCATGTTCGGGGATGTTAGCTAGCTATCATTAGCGACTAGGCTAGTGCTAACTTAACCAGTCAGCTACTATAGCTGACTAATACAAAATAACGTAATATTAAATAGATTAACAAGTAGATACGACATAAGTGTGTCTACAACACAGTAGCTAATATACACCGAAAGCGTCTAAATAGCTTGAATCTTTCGGCTATGTTGGCTAGCAAGCTACCGAGGTGGTTGACGAGCTGTTTATGAAGAACCGTCCACTAGATTATACGTCACGCTGGCAGCGTCGCCTGAAAGACGCACATCGCCGTCTGCTGAATGGAGGGGAAACGCAGTTGAGGATCATATTTTATTTTCAGACAAAGATTATTTTAGATGGATTTAATTAAACAATACTATTATATTGAGACATACAAAGACAGGAATGTGTTGATTGATTAGTGCGAATAAAAAATGCTTACTACAGCACATTTAAGGCAGTTACATTAAGTCATACTAAATCTAAATAAGTAGCTAGCTACTGTAGGTCTATACTGCTCCTACATGGTGTAACAACACATCATATAGATGTATATAATGAACAGACTAGGTCTATACTGCTCCTACATGGTGTAACAATACATCATGTAGATGTATATAATGAACAGACTAGGTCTATACTACTCCTACACGGTGTAACAATACATCATGTAGATGTATATAATGAACAGACTAGGTCTATACTGCTGCTACATGGTGTAACAATACATCATGTAGATGTATATAATGAACAGACTAGGTCTATACTGCTCCTACATGGTGTAACAATACATCATGTAGATGTATATAATGAACAGACTAGGTCTATACTGCTCCTACATGGTGTAACAATACATCATGTAGATGTATATAATGAACAGACTAGGTCTATACTGCTCCTACATGGTGTAACAATACATCATATAGATGTATATAATGAACAGACTAGGTCTATACTGCTCCTACATGGTGTAACAATACATCATGTAGATGTATATAATGAACAGACTAGGTCTATACTGCTCCTACATGGTGTAACAATACATCATGTAGATGTATATAATGAACAGACTAGGTCTATACTGCTGCTACATTTTTGTATTATTATGTGTTATTTATTTCTCCTTTATTTAACCAGGTCTATGATGTCATAATGATAGTTTAACCAGGTCGGCCAGTTGAGAACAAGTTCTCATTTACAACTGCAACCTGGCCAAGATAAAACAAAGCAGTTTGACACACACAACAACACAGAGTTACACATGGAGTAAAACAAACATACAGTCAATAATACAGTAGAAAAATATGTCTATATACAATGTGAGCAAGTGAGGTGAGATAAGGGGGAGAGAAAAAAAACATGGTGGCGAAGTAAATACAATATAGCAAGTAAAACACTGGAATGATAGATTTGCAGTGGAAGAATGTGCAAAGAAGAAATAAAAAATAATGGGGTGCAAAGGAGCAAAATAAAGAAATAAATACAGTAGGGAAAGAGGTAGTTGTTTGGGCTAAATTATAGATGGGCTATGTACAGGTGCAGTAATCTGTGAGCTGCTCTGACAGCTGGTGCTTAAAGCTAGTGAGGGAGATAAGTGTTTTTATATAGACCCGAGTGGTGCAGCAGTCTAAGGTACTGCATCACAGTGTTAGAGGTGTCACTATAGACCCGAGTGGTGCAGCAGTCTAAGGTACTGTATCACAGTGTTAGAGGTGTCACTATAGACCCGAGTGGTGCAGCGATCTAAGGTACTGCATCGCAGTGTTAGAGGCGTCACTATAGACCCGAGTGGTGCAGCGGTCTAAGGTACTGCATGGCAGTGCTAGAGGCGTCACTAGAGGCGTCACCCGGGTTCGATCCCGGGCTTTACCACAACCTGCCGTGATCGGGAGTTCCATAGGGCGGCACACAATTGGCCAAGCGTCGCCCGGTATTTCCTCCTACACATTGGTGCAGCTGGCTTCCGGGTTAAGCGGGCGGGTGTTAAGAAGCGCGGTTTGACGGGTCATGTTTCAGAGGACGCATGACTCGACCTTCGCCTCCTGAGCCCATTGGGGAGTTGCAGCGATGAGACAAGATCGAAATTGGGGAGAAAAAACGGGGGTAAAATGATAAAAAATGTTTAAAAAATGACAACAAAGGTTGCATCCCAACGTGGCAATAAACAGTAGACAAAGTGACCATGTCAGGACAAAATGAACTCAAACGTTTTACCATTTTACCCACCCTCATCGTGATTGGTTATTCCCCACCATTTACAACAACAACACTGAGCACCATCACTATCTTTCCTTCGTGCATCTCCTGCATGTTTACATATCTGGCATTACTCATCTCATATGTATATACTGTATTCTATCCTATTCTACTGTATCTGTCTATGCCGCTCTGACATTGCTTGTCCATATATTTATATATGAGTCACTGGCTTACTGGTGCTCTTCCATGCCGTCCCTAGTAGGGGTGAGTCACTTGAGTGGGTTGAGTCACTGACGTGGTCTTCCTGTCTGGGTTAGCGCCCCCCCCCCCCCCCCCCCCCCCCCCCCCCCCCCCCTTGGGTTGTGCCATGGCGGAGATCTTTGTGGGCTATACTCGGCCTTGTCCCAGGATGGTAAGTTGGTGGTTGAAGATATCCCTCTAGTGGTGTGGGGGCTGTGCTTTGGCAAAGTGGGTGGGGTTATATCCTGCCTGTTTGGCCCTGTCTGGGGGTATCATCGGATGGGGCCACAGTGTCTCCTGAACCCTCTTGTCTCAGCCTCTAGTATTTATGCTGCAGTAGTTTGTGTCAGGGGGCTAGGGTCAGTCTGTTATATCTGGACTATTTCTCCTGTCTTATCCGGTGTCCTGTGTCAATTTAAGTATGCTCTCTCTAATTCTCTCTTTCTTTCTCTCTCTCGGAGAACCTGAGCCCTAGGACCATGCCTCAGGACTACCTGGCATGATGACTCCTTGCAGTCCCCTGGCCGTGCTGCTGCTCCAGTTTCAACTGTTCTGCCTGCGGCTATGGAAACCTGACCTGTTCACCGGACGTGCTACCTGTCCCAGACCAGCGGTTTTCAACTCTCTAGAGACAGCAGGAGCATTTACTCCTGAGGTGCTGACCTGTTGCACCCTCAACAACTACTGTGATTATTATTAATGACCATGCTGGTCATTTATGAACATCTTGGTCATGTTCTGTTATAATCTCCACCCGGCACAGCCAGAAGAGGACTGGCCACCCCTCATAGCCTGGTTCCTCTCTAGGTTTCTTCCTAGTTTTGGCCTTTCTAGGGAGTTTTTCCAAGCCACCGTGCTTCTACACCTGCATTGCTTGCTGTTTGGGTTTTAGTCTGGGTTTCTATACAGGACTTTGAGATATCAGCTGATGTAAGAAGGGCTATATAAATATAAATACATTTGATTTGATTTATTCTTATTCCATTACTTAGATTTGTGTGTATTAGGTATTTGTGGTGACATTGGTAGATATTACTGCACTGTTGGAGTTAGTGCAGTAATATCTAACTAAATGCTTGTGTTCATAGCTCCAACAGAGTAGTAATATCTAACTAAATGCTTGTGTTTCTGTTGGAGCTAGGAACACAAGCATTTAGTTAGATATTACTGCACTGTTGGAGCTAGAAACACAAGCATTTAGTTAGATGTTACTGCACTGTTGGAGCTAGAAACACAAGCATTTGGTTAGATATTACTGCACTGTTGGAGCTAGGAACACAAGCATTTGGTTAGATATTACTGCACTGTTGGAGCTAGAAACACAAGCATTTAACTACACCCGCAATAACATACATATGTGACAAATAACATTTAAATTATTATGAAGGTCACTTGTGTAAAATGTACTTTTCCTAACTCATCTTTTGACATTGCTTATGCATATTCGGTGGCCTGACTGCGTCCAGACTATGTCAAAGGTCCATCCTGGTAGATCTGAACCTAATGCAGCTTGGAGTGATCAGATGACAGAAGTCATATTTAGGTGCCAGGTGTAATTGAGGCCATAGATGCTCCATATCATTTACTGTGTTTGAGTGTTTTATATAATATGACTAAATGGGTTTCTTTCTGTGTTACAGGGGCAGTCAAGAAATGGAACGGCAAGGCCACAGAACATGACATAAGCAGAGCTGTGGGAGACCACCTCAAGCCCCTGGTATAGCCGGGGGTGGTGTTTACCACTCCACCACGCCTTCAGCAGGCTTGACAAGTGGGATTGAGACTGATTTTCATACCAAGATGGACCAAGAGTCTGTTGATTGGTCGGTCATTGGGTTAATTTGTTTTGCAATATGTTCAAATCAAATCAAGCTTAATATATACAGCACATTTCAGACATGGATGCAACACAATGGCTTCACAGGAAAAAACAATGAAAATAAAGAGATATTTAGTACAAACTTAAGAGAAAAAAACAGAAGAAAAACTGAATGACTAATGAGCATTGTAAAGAAATGCCATTGTTTAAAATATTAACAATATGATGCTATATCTAACCCAAAATATAACTTGTTTTTTTAGGAGGGGCTCTGAAAGACACTATGGAGGTGTCCAATGAAAATTGACTAGTAACAACAACTGGGACAAAAAAGACACCCACCATGAGACTCACTAAATCTGCCCAAGAAGAGGCAAACAAAAGAAAAACCCACAACAAACTTAAAGACAGGAAGCAAACCAAAAAGGTGGAGCAACTAAAGGTGTTGACTCTCCACATCTATCAAGACAACTGAAGCACTGGGTCAGACACTCTTAAATAGAACCTGGACCAGCTCAGGTGAAACACCTTCCCACTAACGAGATGGACAAGCCAAAGCCTGTAACACCTTCCCCCTTTTAGACAACAAATACATCCTATATTTTTGTTGGACATGTTTGCTTGATTACTCACCCCCAACAGAAAACTTCCATTTCACATAATCAACTACAATGCTTCTACAATATAAACATGGTGGCCTGCTGGAGGTCATTTTGCAGGGCTCTGGCAGTGCTCCTCCTTGCACAAAGGCGGAGGTAGTGGTCCTGCTGCTGGGTTGTTGCCCTCCTACGGCCTCCTCCACGTCTCCTGATGTACTGGCCTGTCTCCTGGTAGCGCCTCCATGCTCTGGACACTACGCTGACAGACACAGCAAACCTTCTTGCCACAGCTCGCATTGATGTGCCATCCTGGATGAGCTGCAATACCTGAGCCACTTGTGTGGGTTGTAGACTCCGTCTCATACTACCACTAGAGTGAAAGCACCGCCAGCATTCAAAAGTGACCAAAACATCAGCCAGGAAGCATAGGAACTGAGAAGTGGTCTGTGGTCACCACCTGCAGAATCACTCCTTTATTGGGGGTGTCTTGCTAATTGCCTATAATTTCCACCTTTTGTCTATTCCATTTGCACAACAGCATGTGAAATTTATTGTCAATCAGTGTTGCTTCCTAAGTGGACAGTTTGATTTCACAGAAGTGTGATTGACTTGGAGTTACATTGTGTTGTTTAAGTGTTCCCTTTATTTTTTTGAGCAGTGTATAAGGCTTCTCTCCTGTGTGTGTTCTCTGGTGTGAAGTCAGCTGGCTAGATGTAGGAAAACTCTTCTCACATTGATCACAGCTATAAGGTTTCTCTCCTGTGTGTGTTCTCTGGTGTGAAGTCAGCTGGCTAGATGTAGTAAAACTCATCCCACATTGATCACAGATATAAGGCTTCTCTCCTGTGTGTATTCTCTGGTGTGAAGTCAGAGAGCTAGATGTAGTAAAACTCTTCCCACATTGATTACAGCTATAAGATTTCTCTCCTGTGTGTGTTCTCTGGTGTATTTTAAGTTCTGATGAAGATGTGCAACCTTTCCCACAGTCAGAGCAGCAATGAGATTTCTTCCATGTGGGTCTCCACTGGTGTTTCTTGAGGTGTTTCGACGTGGAGAGACTCTTCTCTGCCTCGTCAGCATCATGAGGTAGTTGAGGCTCCCCAGAGGATCCACGATAGTCACGTCTCTTTCCTGTGTGAACAACAAGTCAGACAGGTGGTTTAAGGCCCACAACAGCAGAAATCCACTGTAAAATGTGATGTGTAGCCATGATGTTGTACAAACAATGACGTCTGTAATGAATGTTCATTATTTGACATTTGTCTTAAGATTGTCAAGTGAACAACAATAGTCATATAACGTGTAAGGTAACTTATTTGAAAAGTCATTACTTCATTACATTGCTCAACATTTGTCATAATTATTTAAAGCAGTTCATTTGTATCCGCTCTCTCGTTGGACTTCGGCTGCATATTTTCCACCATTTTCTTCAAATCTGAAAACGTTGAAGCCACGCTCATTTTCTGAAGAATTGCTTTATGTGCCCAAAAGTACTGCGTGTTTACATCATATTTTGGCGAATTTAGTACGACATCCGGGAACTTTTGGCATACTAACTATATCATACTATGACCAATAAGCAGACTATATACTCTATTAACATCACAAATAGTGCAGTTAGTATGAGTATTCTAACACAGCTCAGGACTCTGGGCAGCCATTTTGTTTGTTTAAAAACTAGGTTGCCCCTTTAAAAAAAGCCACACAACAATCAATCAACCAATCTGCAGTTCAACCCATAACAAAGCTGTAATTCCACCACTGTTTTGGTAATAAGATGATGGGGCTGGAGAAATGTAACTGGTCTCAAATTCATAGACAGACCTATGGATGAAAGGACTGACCATCCATGATATCAACATTATAGTTTTAACCATGTTGAGGCTATACAGTGTTGATTTACATTGTTTCTAAACATTGGAGTACATTATTTTTATTTTGGGTTCTGGTGGGGCAAACAGTTGAACTAAGCTCATGAGGCATGTGTTATATTCTTCAAGAATCAATGGCTATAAATATATAATATATATATATACACATACATACATATAGATATATATAAATACATTTAAAAGTCAAAATATGGATGTAGCAATTGCAGATTTCCGCTTTAACACCACACATCAGTTCAACAACAACAGAGTTTGTGCTTCTGTTAAGACAGTACTTACGTTCATCGTCAGTCTCTTCTTTCACTGAAACTTCGTCATCCTCTTTCACTCTGAACGCGTCTTCCTCTTCTTTAACTGAAACGGCTTTCTCTTCTTCTTTCACGGTAACAGCCTCACTCTCTACTTGTTTTTGTATTGTAATAGGCTCCTTTTCCTCCTCCTCTTTCGCGACAGCTTCTTTCTCCATCCAGCAGACCTCCTCTTCTTCAGCAGGAACGGGGTTAAGTTTGAGACTGGAGCTATGAGGCATGTTCTGAAGTCGCTAAGCGGTATAATTCAAAGCAGTGTCACTTTATCAGCAGCACGTGATCAATGACGTCTGAAGAATAATTTCGTCGAACACCTGATTGGTTTGGTATTGGGCTCGTTCGACATTGCAGCCGACATTGCAGGTGGCTGCTGACTGACTAATTTACAAATCACCTTACATCATAAATAACTACTCATTATTATTTATAAATCAGTCAGCCAGTCACCGTTTACCCACAACGCAGCATGGATTTGATGCTCTCGAACACGGCCAGTGGTTTAATATATGACATCATGGCTTCGCTGCTACGGCGTGTGACTTCATCTATAAAATGTGGCTGTTCTAAATTCTGTGTCGCTCAAAGCCTTGAGTAATGAACCTATTTTTTGACACAATTGGCTGTAAAGCATCAATGCTTCAGGAAGCTATATTTCCCCATCACTACTTTTCAGCATGTTTTCTGTGAATTAGACTATGGGAGTTTTGTAACTTTTTCTCCGGTAGTTGGTCTCGCTGACCATAACCGTGCTGGTTGGCTACGCTGGTTAGGCTAATAGCTAGATGGCTAAATAGCTAATGTTTGCTGGCTGGCTAAGATAACTGCATATAGCTAATGTTAGCTGGCTGGCTAAGATAACTGCATATAGCTAACATTCTTTGATATTTGGTTAGATGGCGTTATGTATTTCCAAAACGTTGGTCATGAGTTCAAATGATTGGTTTAATTTGAAGTTCTACATTTGAAGTTATTTCTGTTGGAGTATACATAATAGGGAATAGGCTGGTCCTCCATATTACATCACACCTGACTTTGGCATTCTTCTGAATTCTGATTGGTTTAATGTAATAACTCCAAAAATAAAACAGTGAGGTGTAACTTTGCAATGGGACTTAAAACATATTTTGGGAAAAATATTTCATTTGATCGTTTATAAACTTTACCATAACTTAACTATTTTATTACTCTCTGTCACTCACTTTCAATTTTTAGATAATAAAGCATTTGACCTTTCCACTGCGTTAACAATGGAGGATTGGTTGATTTCCAGTTGAAGTATTTAAGATGATTGATGAGAAAAGTATCGTCCAACCATCCGGTAACTTGTTTCATGCGCATCAAAGGTGAGGGTGAATTTCAGAAGTTCACTGCTTGTATTGATGAAGGAGTGGAATCGATGAAGTTCCTCTGCTGTCCCCTGGAATAGAAGGAACACGTCATCAATGAAGACTTTTACCGAGCCTGATGAGCTGCTAGAATGGATTGTTAGGGCTGACAATCACATTCTTCTCTAACAACCCCACATACAGATTGGCAGAATTAGATGCTATTTGTTAAACTACAAGGACCATAATGACCACCTACTTGTCTTGTCTGTGTTTCTTTTACACCTGCTACGTAAAAGAGACCGAAGAATGTGTAACAGTATAGCTTCCATCCCTCTCCTCGCCCCTACCTGGGCTCGAACCAGGGACTCTGCACACATCAACAACTGCCTCCCACGAAACATCGTTACCATCGCTATTAGTGCGCACCCCGCTAACTAGCTAGCCATTTCACATCGGTTACAATAGCACAATGGTCAATGCTATCTGGGATTCTTGGGACATCCCTACCCTGAACCCTAACCTTAACCCCTAACTTAACCATTTTAAATGCCAACTTCAATGGGCTAGGGACGTCCCAAGGATGTATCTCTACCTGAAAATACATGATCTAAGTGATTGATAGTTGGTATTCAGCAGTCATAAAGCCTTATTTACTTTAATGAACTACTAAAATAGTGATTTTGTCCGACAGCAGCTCTACACTTTATTGACGGACTGATCCATTCATCCTTCCATCCCTCCTCAGCCTTCCTCTCCTCTGAAGACCCAGTGAGGGTGGAGCTCAGTCAGAGAGCTGTTGAGGGACTGGTTAGGAAGAACACTTCTACAGCCAGAGAGGTGAGAGGTCACACATGGTTTAGATGGTAAATATTTATGTCCCCTTAGCGGTTAATCACATTAGCAAAAGGGAATATGTTCCATCTATGTTTATTTACATTAGTGCAAGTTCTCCACTGATATTGGTGTAATTTCTCACCCCTTTTGGCTATAGGAAAGTTAATTTCCCCTCAGACACACACATTTGTTCTTTGATATTATGAAAGTATTTTATGTCAAATGTACTTTTCCCCACTCATTCACCCCATCTCTTTACATTGTTGATGCATATTCAGTGGCCTGACTGCATCCAGACTATGTCAAGGCCCATCCTGGTAGATCTGAACCGAATGCAGCTTGGAGTAATCAGATGACAGAAGTCACATTTAGATGCCAGGTGTAACTGAGGCCATAGATGTTCCAAATACATTACTTTTAATGTTTTGTATAATATTACGAAATGTGTTTATTTCTGTGTTACAGGGGCAGTCAAGAAATGGAACAGCAAGGCCACAGAACATGACATAAGCAGATCTGTGGGAGATCACCTCAAGCCCCTGGTAAAGCCGGGGGTGGTGTTTATCACTCAACCACGCCTTCAGCAGGCTGGAAATGTGGGATTGATCCATTTGTTTGTTTCAGTTTTCAGTAGTTGAATCCTTTAACGTTTTGTTGATTTCAAAATGTTTCATTTTCAATATATGAAATGAATTGGTTGAAAAGTGATACTAAACGTACATACCATGAACTATTTTGACATAGTGGAAGATATACTGAATTCATACTAAGACAGACCAAGATTTGTGTTGCTTTTTCACATATTTTGTTCATTTGTTTAGCAAGAGTCTGATTGGTCAGTCATTGGGTTAATTTGTTTTGCAATATGTTCAAATCAAATCAAGCTTTGTTTAGACAGCACATTTCAGACATGGATGCAACACAATGGCTTCACAGGAAAAAACAATGAAAATAAACAATATTTACCACAACAAACATAAGAGGATAAAAAAGATTAACAACTGAAAGACTACTGAACATTCAAAGGAAATGCCATTGATTAAAATACTAAGAATTGAAACATCCAACCCAAAATATTAACTTGTTTTACTACATTGTTTGTTGTTACGTTCCCCAGCAAGAAAAACATAAGAGGGAACTAACAAAGAGTCACTGACAACAACCAAACAGGTGTGGTTTTAGGAAGGGTTCTGAAAGACACATTGGAGGTTGTCCACTGAAAGATGACTAGCAACAACAACTGGGACCTAAAAGACACCCACCATGAGACCCACTAAATATGCCTAAGAAGAGGAAAACAAAACAACTAACGAGATGGACAAGCCAGCACAGGTGTAACACATACTGACTAACGAGGTGACACTTATCAGTGCGCCCTACGTGCTAACGAGCTATACGTGCTAAAGTCCAACCTCAAAACATAAATGGAAAAACCAAAGACTAACTAACACCTTAAGAGTTTGCTCACCAACAACAGAAAACAACTTCCATTTCACATTATAATCAACTACAATGCTTCACCGTCACCAATATAAACATGGTGTCTGTCTACTGGCAAACAACAATTAAAAACAATATCTATTTTTTATTATTTTTTATTATTCCCACAAAGATTTTTCTTTCTATAGCTTCTAGAACCCACTAGCTTCTAGAACTCTCCTCTTTCTAAAACTCACTAGCTTCTAGAACTCTCGTCTTCTATAAACTCACCTGCTTCTAGAACTCACGTCTTCCTAAAACCCACTAGCTTCTAGAACTCTTGTCCCCTTGGAACGAGCCCAAACAAAACTCATCTCCAATATGGAAAAACGTGCAGTAAAAATAAACTGTGATCCATGGCAATGAATTGGCTAAACGCAAAATACAAAACATTTTGACTGCCCCCCTTGAGACAATCAGCAACCAGGTTGTTCTCACCACGGACATGTCTGATTTCAAGAGGAAACTCCTGCAATATCCCTAGAAACTTTCCACCTCACTGTAGAGCAGGGGTGTCAAACATACGGCCCGCGGGCCGGAACCGGCCCCCAAGGAGGTTCGATCAGGCCCGCAGGATAATTTGAAAGTGGAAAAAATGCATAAAAGACATGGAATTAATATTTTTAATTTGCTGCAATTCATGGATTATCCGCTAAGGGGCGCACTCTTTCCATCAGAGTAGAAGACAAGCCGCATCACTGAGACAGACTGAAAACAGCAGACGGTATCAATGCGCCATCTGCTGCTTGTTACGACGTTGTTAATACCTTAGTCTCTACCTCTCCGCCACACCCTCATTAGCCAAAATGTCGTTATCCAAACGGAGAAAAGTAGATAAGGAGTGTAGAATTTTCAAAGAAAAATGGACCACGTCCTATTTATTTACAGAGATGCACGGAAAACCTTCGTGCTTGGTGTGTTTGCAACAAGTTTCGGTATTGAAGGAATATAATATTCGACGCCACTACGAGACTCATCACAGCGAAAAATATGACGGCTTGCAAGGACAACTGAGAAGAGATAAGATTAACGAATTGCTGGCGGGTCTGAGGAAACAGCAGTCAACTTTCATCCAGAGCCGAGAAGTCAGTGAAGCAGCGGTAAAAGCCAGCTACCGAATTGCTAGCGAAATAGCATTAGCATCGAAGCCGTATTCCGACGGTGACTTTGTTAAACGATGCATGATGAAGGCGGCTGAACTTGTATGTCCCGAGAAGCGACAAGCTTTTGCCAATATTAGCCTGACGAGGAATACTATTTCGGAACTATCAGCAGATTTAGACAGTCAATTGAAACAGAGAGTCAAGTCATGTATTGCATTTTCCGTGGCAATTGACGAGAGCACTGACATCACAGACGTGGCCCAACTGGCCATATTTATTCGAGGAGTTGATGAGACATTGACTGTTACTGAAGAGTTTCTTGAGTTGGTGCCAATGATGGACACCACAACAGCCGAGGACATTTTCGGCTCTGTCGTTGCTGCATTGGACAGAGTTGGAGTGGACTGGTCCCGCGCTGTCAGCCTGGCTACAGACGGCGCGCCATCCATGGTCGGAAAGAAAGCAGGTGTCGCGACAAAGTTCAAAGACAAAGTACAAGCCCTTAATGGAGGAGATCGTTTCTGGACATTTCACTGTATTTTGCACCAGGAGGCATTGTGTTGCAAGTCGCTGAAAATGGACCACGTCATGGAGGTGGTTGTTCGCACTGTAAATTTCATCCGGTCCAGAGGTCTGAACCATCGTCAGTTTGACAAACTTCTCAGCGACAGCAACATTACCCACAGCCCACAGCCTGAGGCATTTCTTTGATCTACGAGAGGAAATCGGACACTTGTACAGGCCAAAAGATGCCAAGTTTCAGGAACAAATACAAGTCCAGACTAGACTAACACCTTTAAAATGCTGCCTTAGATACTGTTTGCATTGAAAGAATACAGCTCTGTGAAGATGAATCCTTACTGTGGTGATTTAAAAAATGTGCACTTTAATGTTAGTCAGCAGCTTCAAAACCATCGTCAGTTTGACAAACTTCTCAGCGACAGCAACATTACCCACAGCCTGCCATACCACACTGAAGTGAGATGGTTAAGCCGAGGCGCTGTGCTGAGGCATTTCTTTGATCTACGAGAGGAAATCGGACAGTTCATGGAGAAAAAAGGAAAACCGGTGTTGGAATTACAATCTCAGGAATGGCTACGGGACCTTGCATTCTTGGTTGATATTACTGAACACTTGAACAATCTGAACAAAATGTTGCAAGGCCGCAAAAAAGTTGTCACACAGTTTTCTGACAACATACATGCATTTAAGTTGAAGCTGACTTTGTGGGAGATGCAACTGGCAAATGGCAACCCTGCTCATTTCCCCTGTCTGAGAGATGTGTGTGTGACCAGACCTGATGCGGACATGAAACGGTACAAAGACAAAATTGCAGGACTACTGCGGGAGTTTGAGAAACGTTTTCAGGTATTTGGTGAACTTGAGACAGAATTTTCAGTTTTTCGCTCACCTTTCACAGTTAAAGCTTCTGATCTGCCGGTCGAAATTCAGCTAGAGATAATTGATTTGCAGTGTGATGCAGATTTGAAGGGCAAATTTGCCTCTGTAGGTCTGGACAGATTTTATCAGTATCTACTACCAGGGTACCCCAAATTAACAGCCCTGGCTGCTAAAATTTTGTGCATGTTTGGGACAACCTACCTTTGTGAACAAATTTTCTCAGTGATGAATATCAATAAAACAAAAATGCGTTCAAGGCTCACAAACAAGCACTTAAATGACATTCTGAAAGTGACAGCTAGTCAGGACATGACACCTGGTGTTGATGCACTTGTACAGGCCAAAAGATGCCAAGTTTCAGGAACAAATACAAGTCCAGACTAGACTAACACCTTTAAAATGCTGCCTTAGATACTGTTTGCATTGAAAGAATACAGCTCTGTGAAGATGAATCCTTACTGTGGTGATTTAAAAAATGTGCACTTTAATGTTAGTCAGCAGCTTCAAAACAAAAGTTGTGTGATGGAATTCTACTGTTCATACAACTCCATAAATTTTCAGTATGTATTGTATGTGTATGTATGTTTCATGTATGAAGTTTACAGATTTACAGGACAGGCGAACACTTTCTTCATTACACATTTAAAATCACTCTCCTTAGTTTGTAAGGTGTACGCAGGGATTACATTTAGATTTTATATGCGTATGTGTAAGTGGTTTAAAAATTCCTTTCTTTAAAAGTCTCATTTAATCTTAAAGTGCATTACTATATTTTTCAGTACCAATTAAAGTTTTGTGCCTTTGTACAATCAGTGGGATCAGTTGCAATGCATATTTGTGAATGATAAAAGTAAATTGCACATTTGTCTAAGGAAATATGAGGTGTTTCATGAAATGTTTTGTAAAAGGATAGTTCATTAAATTTCAATATTTTCCTAATGTTCTTGTGCTTCTTTACACCAAAACAAAGGAAAGACATGATATTTTGGTTATTTATAGCAGAGTATGGTATAATTTTAATGGTCCGGCCCACTTGACATCTCCCTAGGCCGTATGTGGCCCACGATGCGAAATGAGTTTGACACCCCTGCTGTAGAGCTTCTCTCTCTTTTCAGGGTTCACTAGATAGGCATGTTGTTGGATCAGGGCCCAGTCCCCAATGTCATGCTCTAGTACATTTGGTTTGGCACATCTGAGAATGAACCCTGCTATTCTAAAAGAAGGGCAACAATGTCAATATAATTGTACCCAAAAAAAACATCAGTTGGTTGCATGAATAAATTCCATTACTAAATGTTACATGAAATGTAAATGTGAAATATTTGATTGCATAGTCATATTTTCAACGTCTTTTCAATGACATTTTGCTACGTGGGATAGCCTCAATGTCAAAACACAGTTTTAATGTGTCCAAATCAATAACCAATATGCAGAAACAGTTTGTGATATATTGAAAACCTAAACATAAAATGTGCTATATACACAAACTGCCACAATAATCACAGTACTTATATTTATTTAAACAAGCTCCTTATAAACTGCACAAGCACCAGAAACGCTGTTGTTTTGACAAGTAGCAATAAATCACTGATATCAATTAGGGGGGAAATCAGGTTGTACGTGATGTTGAAACTAACACAACAAAAAAAACACATGTAAATGGGAGATATCTTTAACCTCACTGGTTAGAGGACAACCTGCAGAAGACAGTCAGCAACATTTTGGAGTGATGCATTTAAATTTAGGTGTCGCTAAACAAAGGAACACAACACTTATTTGAAAACAATTGTGCCGAGAGGAGGGAGATGAGGTTGCACGTCCTGTTAAAACTAACAGCTCAAAAACCACACTGAATCTGGGAATAATGTGTACATCACTGTTTAGAGGACAATTTGTAGAAAACAGATCTCTAAATTTAAGTGTTGCATTTTGATTCAAGTGGGTCACCAACATGGTAAGTGTAACACAGCTCTTTTTGTGTTAGTCACTTTCTGATAAATCTCATAAATAGTACTCTTCCAATTGATAGCCTGGATTTTCCCCCTGAGGCTAATATCCATATCATGTTGAAATCAATAGAACAGGGGACAAACGTTTAGGGTTCTACATTGTGACATCATTAAAATACTCCTACTTCAATGTTAAAACATTCTACATTGTGACATTAATTAATTGATTCATTCATTGATTCATTCGGTGACATTATTTCATTGATATTATGAAACAACTCCTTCATGTATTTTCTGATGTTTGATCAGAGATCTTTTATCAGAGTATCTCCTGTCACACAAATCACAGCTATGAGGTTTCTCTCCTGTGTGTGTTCTCTGGTGTACTTTTAGATTGCCAGATTGAACAAAACTCTTCCCACATTGATCACAGCTATAACGTTTCTCCCCTCTGTGTGTTATCTGGTGTGAAGTCAGCTGGCCAGATGTAGCAAAACACTTCCCACATTGATCACAGCTATACGGTTTCTCTCCCGTGTGTGTTCTCCGGTGTGATATAATGCCGCTTAGCTGAGTAAAACTCTTCCCACATTGATCACAGGTAAACGGTCTCTCTCCTGTGTGTGTTCTCTGGTGTCTAGTCAGAATGCTGGATGTATTAAAACTCTTCCCACATTGAGTACAGCTATAAAGTTTCTCTCCTGTGTGTGTTCTCTGGTGTGACATCAGGCTGCTTAGGCTAATAAAACTCTTCTCACATTCATGACAGCTATATGGTTTATCTCTTGTGTGTGTTCTCTGGTGTGATGTCAGGCTGCTTAGGTGAGTAAAACTCTTCCAACATTCATTACAGCTATACGGTTTCTCTCCTGAGTGTGTTCTCTGGTGTGATATCAGGTTGCTTAGCTGAGTAAAACTCTTACCGCATTGAGTACAGCTAAAAGGTTTCTCTCCTGTGTGTGTTCTCTGGTGCCTCTTCAGATAGCTAGATGTAAAACAACTCTTCCCACACCGAGTACAACTATACGGTTTCTCTCCTGTGTGTGTTCTTTGGTGTACAATAAGATGGCTAGATGTATAAAAACTCTTCCCACATTCATCACAGCTATACGGTTTCTCTCGTTTCTCTCCTGTGTGTGTTCTCTGGTGTGATATCAGGGTGCTTAGCCGAGTAAAACTCTTCCCACATATACCACAGCTACAGATGTAAGATGTCTTTCCTGTGTGTGTTCTCTGGTGTGATATCAGGCTGGTTGAATGAGTAAAACTCTTCCCACATTGAGTACAGCTATAAGGTTTCTCCACTGTGTGGATTCTCTGATGAATTTTAATGCCTGCTGAGGAGGTGAATCTCTTCCCACCGTCAGAGCAGCAGCGAGGTTTCTTCCCTGTGGATCTCTGCAGGTGTTTCTTGAGGTGTTCTGATGTGGAGAGACTCTTCTCTGCCTTGTCAGCATCATGAGGTTGTTGAGGCTCCCCAGAAGACCCACGGTAGTCCCGTCTCTCTCCTGTGTGAACAACAAAGTCAGACAGATGGTTAAAGGCCCACAACAGCGGAAATCCACTGTAAAAAGTGATGCCAACAGCGTAGCCATGAAGTTGTACAACAATTGACGTCTGTAATGAATGTAATGATTATTTGACATTTGTCTTAAAATGAGCAAGAATAGTCATATTTTGTCTTGTTTTCACATTAGTAGTAACATCTAAGCTTGTAGACTTGAAATAAGTTATTCATGTTGTTGAAACTCTAAGCAGTGTGCCAGACGACTTTGGTCTCCAATATAGGCTCCTTTCTGTGTTTAATAAAATTGCGGCACGAGGGCGATGCAAATGCAATTTGGTTGTAGAAACTCCTCCCAGCTTATGAGGAAACCGA